>NC_056728.1:1300860676-1301073176 GCF_019279795.1 Protopterus annectens | reverse complement strand
GATAAAATATGGGTTCTGGCTGTTGCGAGTCTGGCATGGTCAGTAAGATATGATTTACCCCAACAGAGAGAACCCAGTTTGACATGAACCTTTTTAATTGTTAGTGCAAGGTGTTTGTCAAACTTAAGTCCACTATCAATTGTGACACCAAGAAGTTTTGTATGTTCAACGAGTTCTATTTTTGTACCACTGCAGGAAGAAATAGAGATAGGTGGTTGGTTGGCTGGTTGTTGTTGAGGTTTTATAGAAGACCGTAAGCTTGGTTTTATTGGGGTTAAGTATAAGTTCATGGGCTGTTACGTAGTTTTCAATATTGTGGAGGGCTGCCCGAGTTTTTAATTGGAGTTCCTTGATAGAGGGAGCAGAGCAGATTTGGAAAGCATCGTCAGCATATTGTATGACTGAGGCTGGACTTGCTGAGGAGTTTAGGTCATTGGTAAAAATTGTGAATAAAAGTGGGCCAAGGATAGACCTTGTGGGAATACTACACATATAGGGAGCTGAGGGGAGAGTTTATTGTCCCATAAAGTGGCTTGTTTCCTATCTGACAGGTAGCTATGAAACCAGCTTAGGGCTTCAGAGCTGCAGTGGTAGAAAGCCAGTTTATTGAAAAGTATTTGGTGAGATACAGTGTCAAATGCTTTTGACATACCTAGGAAGGTAGCAGAGACTAGATGTTTTTTGTTTTTGAGTTGATTTGTGAAATTAGTAAAGCTAATTAGAGCTATAATAATGCTATGCCTAGGTCGAAAGCCTTGTATATTAGCTAATATATTATTTGACAGAAAGTGGTCTAAGATCTGTTTGTGTATACATTTTTCTAAGATTTTGGCAAGTGGTGACAAAATGGCTATGGGTCTGTAGTTGGATACATCAGTAAAGGGACTGCCTTTATGTACGGGCATGACGTGAGATATTTTCCAGAGGAGTGGTACGCACTGTTCAGAGATAGAATAGTTAATGAGAATAGATACAGGGTAAGCGATGAAGTAGCAGCTAGTTGTAGAAAGTCACCAGGTAGCTGGTCTGCAGCTGTTGTGCAAGGTTTTAGTTTAGAAAATAGATTTTTGACATAACTTGTTTGGATAGGTTTGAGACAGGGAAAGGCAGAATTGTTGTTGGAGGTTTGAGGTATGGGCAGAGGCATATTAGAGGTTCTGTTTAGTAGAGTGGCTACTGAGTTAATAAAATGGGAGGTAAATTAAGTGGCTATGCAATCATTTGGGTTGATCAGAGTTGGGGCTGAGGTAGTTGTTTTTCCTAGGTAGAGAAGGAGGTTGACTGTTTACCAGAATCTTTTGGATTTTTCTGGTACTTTAGCTGACTTGTTTGGAAGTAGGGTTTTTTGTTTAGTTTAATTAGTTTTTTGGTTTGATTTCAAAGCTGTTGGTAGGCAATGAGATTTTGTTTACATCTATTATTCTGAAAGAGATACCAGGCTCTGTCCCATTGTTTTAGTAGAAGAATTGTGTCTTTTGACAACCAGGGAAGCTGTTTGGATTTGATACAAAATTTTCTAATTAGGGCTAGATCATTAAGTATTTGTAGGAAAGCACTATTGAAGTACTGTACTGCATGGTCCAATTGAAGAGTTTTTAAAGGTGGCCAGTCATACTGTTGAAGAAGAGTATTAAATAAAGTAGAAGAAAAGTGTTTTTATTGCGAATGTAGTGAAATGAAATGTTACAGGAATTGTGTGTATGTTTTCTAATCAAGTAGGTAGGGAAGTGATTGTTTAGTGTGTCAGGGAGACACCCAGCATCACAGCTAATATTGCATTTGTTTGTTAAAATCCAGTCAAGAATGGATTGCCTGTTGGTATGTTTGTTGATGTGTGTGGGTGGTTAATTTTTTGACAGAAATTGTACAGGTTTATAAAGCTAGTAGGGGTTAGAAGAGCAGGTAGTCCAGTCAAGGTTAAAATCTCAAGTATAATAGTTTCATAGCTGAAGATGGTAGAGGCCCATTCAAGGATGTTTTCAATATTTTGGAGGTTATTAGCAGGGGGTAGGTAGATTGCTATAAAGATAATGGACTTATGATTATTCCTATCTAGGTGTACTACTGAAACTTCTGAGTTTGGGATATCAGGTGGAGTAGAGTTAAGTTGTGCCAGTTTAGGTACGTCTTTAAACAAAATGTCAATCCCACTACCAAATCTAGATACTCTATCAGTTCTGAGGATGTTATAACCATTGGGAAGAAATTCTTCAGATTTAATATGAGGCTTAAGCCAGGTTTCAGTAATGACAGCTATATCAGGGGAGAAAAGGGCAATAGCAGCATGAAATTCATGTACTTTATTTACCAAGCTTCTGAGGTTGATGTTAATGATGAGAAGGTCAGAGTTACTTTTTTCAGTGGCAGATAGGAGTTAGGTGTGGAGTAAGGGGAGGTGTCAGAATGTGGATTTGGGGGGGGGGGGGGGGCTAGAGAATGTGGCAATGGTTGGGCCTGGGTTAGGATGGATGTCATACTGGAGTTTAATATGGGTAAGAAAATGGAGGGTAAGACATCTTAGTTTGGTAAATAGACTGATATATATATATATATATATATATATATATATAGTGTAGTAGCAGAACTGTGGGTTTGAAAATATCTAAGAGAGAATAGTAGAGTAGGGGAGGTGATGAAAAGGTATATGGAGATGTGAACAGTGGGTTTGTCATGATGCAGGTCCTCAATTACTGGCAAGGTAGGGGAAGGGTTGTTTGTGAGAAGGTATGATTGGAAGCAGGTGGTATATAAAGGGGTAAGAGTAACAGAGCTAGCAGGACAGGGAGAGAGATGATAGGTTTTATTAGAGGCATATTAAAGAAAGTAGATTGTAGTTAAGATCAGGGGTGATGGTCAGATTCTAGATAAAGTAAAGAAATCTTATGTAAAAGAGTCAGAAAGAAGACTTGTTGAGATAATGGATGAAGTGAGGTTGAAAATTGTAGGCCGAGTGCTGATTGGAGGATAGGGAGAAGGGGAGGAGCCTGTTTAGGAATAAAGGAAATTGATACTGGGGTGGGTAGAATTTGGGGTACAGTAGGGGAGCAGAGTCAGCCCAAGCGCAGTGAGGGGGAACAGAGGGGGCAGCACCTGGAGCTAGTAAAGCAACAGCAGAAATGAGCCTGCAGAATAAAAACTATCAGTATCAGTGTAGACACTAACCGAGTAAGTTAGGAATAGAGGAAAAATAGTATTGGATGGTTTTACAATAAAGACAAATTTAAAAAAGTACTTGCACTAGCTTTTGAAAGTCAAATAATTTCATGCACTAGTCTGTGAAAGTCCAAGGGAAAAGCCTGGTAGTACGATAGAGGGTTGAAGGTATCCTTTTGTTAGGGAATTATAAGCCCTGAGACGAAATATTCTTCTGAGGAACAGGGCCACCAAACTATAAGTAGTACTGAACGGAGTCACTGGATGGAAGTCTGTTAGTCTGAAAGAATGAGGGGGGGACTATGAGAGTGTCGTATACAGCTGTTGCCCCTAGCTTAGCGAGCGCTAGGACACTATATTCAGTTATTTTGAGAATACTTGTGAAGTACAAAGTAGCTTATAAGTGTAAAAGTTTAGAAGCACGTTCACCATGAAAGAGGCACCTACATTCACTTGTAAAGTAAAGTAGTGTCCTGTCAATGTTATAATAAAAGCTGTTGCAACACGATCCACTGGACAGCTGTCCAGGAGAGCACTTTCAGTTTTTTTTTTTGGGGGGGGGGGGGGCGCCGAATGTATGAGATCACTGTTTTTTCTAAAGGGTAAAGACAAAATGGAAAAAGGTTAGGCTCGGGGAGGGGGGTAAAGATGACCAGGATGAAATTTAAAACAAGGTAAAATAAGCATAAGGCTTTAATTTGCATAAAAAGAAACAAAAACATTTGTAACAAAATCACAGCAAAACAGGTATACAACAACAGTAGAGCCCATGGCTTACACTAACATAAAGATAATGATGTTAAGGACCTCACTGAAACCCTTCCTAGCTAGACAGCATGAACCATCCAATGTAGGCAGTAAGAAATGTAACCATGTAGCCGAAAACAACCACGTGTTAATGCAGGTTATATGCAAACCCAGATATCCCAGCTATCTCATTACTACTGTATGGACAGACTAAAATGCTAATGACTGACTACCTTCACCCATCTATCATGGAAATACTAATATTGGTCACTGTGGACTGCAATGGTGACTAAAAACACAGTATTGGAATCAAGGAGCCATTACTAGGCACACAAACTAGGGAAGTGCAGTGTTAATACATCAGAAAAGTACATATAATCATCTGACAAACAAAGACAGAAGAATAATATCATCCAGACCATGCTAACACATTGCAATAGCTAGCACTTTAGAGTCACAGTACTGATATTGAAAATGTTTAACTGAGACAGCACTTATAAATGCATTAACTGAAAACATTCAATGCAACTTGGGAATTATAGAGAGAAAATGCATTAAAATACAAACTTAACAACTCTGAAGGCAATAAAACCGTACCTTAAACTCTTAAACCTAAGCAGAAATAAGTATTCATAATATGCCTCCCAACAATTAAAACATCCAACATTTTCAGTTTTAAATTTATAAGATATTACTAGGCCACTGACCAAAGGGTCTTTACAAACCTAGACATAAAATCCCAATAGAACACTAGATGAGAGATATCATCTAGGCCCAAGGTTTTTCTAGCAAGGACTACCCATGTCCAAGAGAAAGAAAGCAAACTTGTTGATAGGTTAGTACTAGACTAATTGCCCTTGTTTGCTATTTTAAGCCTACCCAGTTACCCCATGTGTGGATCAAACCCTGCATCATGTGCCTCTAAAGTTGTTGTATCTTTCGGCTTTTCCCGGTTAGGGATCGCCACAGCGGAACTCTGGTCCGCTAATGATTGGCAGTAGATTTTTACGTACCGTCTTGCCAGGCCTGATGCACAACCTTCAGCGAAGGTATGCCCATTAACGCATGTCTCCACAAAGAAGACGCTTTAGCTGAGAATCAAACAGGACAACGTCTTACTGTGAGGTGACAACGCTACCGCAGCACCACCACCGCAGTAAACACCTTAAATATTATGCCAACCTCAAGGTTTTACTTCAGAATGAATACTAAGCATAAATACCAAGACAACATAAAATCATGACATAATATACATATAATAAATGACTAATTTCTTTCACACAAATATATTGGCCTTCTATGGGCTCATTGAGGAGTCCTTTTTCTTTTCATTTTTTGCCCCTGATGCAGCATACCATCAGCTGATGCTGGGAGCTGCTCAACAGTTAACACCAGGAGTTACTCCTGAAATCAAACCTAAAACAAAACTTGTTCCCATTGTTGGATAGCAGACTAAGAGGCGATTCAGTGCAGCACCACACTCTCAACCACAAAGATCTTTTTGTTTTTGTTGTTGTTTTAAGTGTTATCCATTCCTCACTCCTATACCTGACAAACCATGGCATAAAACCACTAAGGCAGAGAATGTCTCCTAATGCATGCAGCAGTAGTTCTAAGCTGCAGATGCATATGCTTAGCATGACCTTTAGGGCTATCACTCTATGCATAATACCACTCCCCTCTGGACAGGTGAGCCTGGTTTAATACTGCTACCTTTACTATTCATCTAATTGATTCTTCATGTGCTAAACTCTCTAGTTCAACCAAGCTGCACTGGGTCATAATCAGGGCTCCGTCCCTCTGAAGTACAGAGCTGACTGGAGGATTTAATTGCGCGCTAAAGGTATGGGTGATGAGTTACCACATTTTTTTACCTTCCTAAATTTCAATACAGTTGGATTAAGTTTTAAATATGAGATTCCCAATATCAGTATTACTTTCTAGAATGCATTCTTACGAGAAGTAGGCAAGCATTTTTCTACATTTCACAAGAAGGAAAAACTGCTGCTAATACCCTTTGCAGCTATAGTTACCACCTAATCCCATAATGAATGCATCATCCCCTGGAACAATTCCTGAGATTAAAAAGAAATTTTACTAAAGACAGCATTTTTTCTGGTTATTGCATGTATTATACAAAAGAAAGGATACGCCAGCCGAACTTTACAAACTCTCTTTTGGAACCTTTATGGCCAGAAAGTGGCAAGAATTTTTACAAGAAGGACCTAGCCACAGATGAGTATGATATAAGAAGCAGAAATGTGCATAAATCTAAGAAGGATGAGGGACCCTAAAACACAGTGCTCACCACCAGACTTCAAATAAGCCCTTAGGAAACATGATGAAACACCACAAAATTCAGTGGAGCTGCAATAAAACCTAACTGTTACTAAATAAATGATAAAACATTAACTCGCACATTGGTTAGAAAGTTTTCAAGGTTATCAAGTATACCTCATGCACAAATCAGATATACAAACTTGATACAAAGTCCCCAACCAATCAGAGAATGATATCTCACAAGTGGAAACCAATCACAATCCATCACAGAAAACATACACAGTAGGGAAAGATATACAATGCAGAAAAAAGAAAAAAAAACTTGCAATAGATATTTCAATATAAGTTAACCATTTAGGATACAACGTTTTACCGTAAAAAAAGTGTGCTTCCATTTCAAATAGTATTTGAGTAGTATCTGAAATATAAATTAACTTATTGTACACTGTACATCTTAAGAAACTTTAAAATGGGATGGGTCAGCATTGTGAACTTCCATGAGATGTTGTGCAACATAACTGGTAACTGACCAATTGCAAACATCTCTTGGATGTTCCGAAAATCTAACCTGGACTAGACTGGAGATCTGTCCAATGCAGTATTTCATGCATGAGCATCTGAGTCATCAACAATCCTGACCTAATAGCAATTCTAGTTATCTGGTGGAATAAATGGGTCTCTGTTGATACCATGCTGCCTAGTGCTGTCCCTATAATGGAAAGAGCATCCTTTATGGGGAGCTAAAGACAGACTAGGTGCTAGACTTGGAAATATTCCTGAGTGGACCAAATAAATCCATGAGGGAAGTAGACTTACCGTTAAGATATCACTGGAGATTTTTTAATACTTGCATAAAATATTATTGCTTAATGCAATATGCCAAAGGTTCTTTATATTTGGTAAGGAAGTAAATATTTTTTTTTCTAATTTTTCACAGTACGGTAATGTATGCCCTTCTAATATACGTTTACCACCAAACTCTCCAAGGAATGTTGAAGAATCAAGATGTTCCCTTTGATAACCTCTTGACAGCAACCACTGAGTAAATTTTTACAGCTCTTCTGTGAAAGGCAGTCAGCACAGTGTATTCTATGAGGTCTTAATAACTCACCATCGGATAAGGAATTAATTATGTGCAGGAGACAGGCACTTCACAGACCAGTCTACTTTGTTAAAAAAATACTGTGATGCAAAACGTGGTCCATACTGTAAATGACAACTGGAAAATCTTTATAATTGATTTTATATTGAACAAGGTACTGGATAAACATCTTTTTATATTTCACCAAATAAATAATAGCACAAACAATGTATGCATGCATAAACAGAGGAAACAGAAATAATGCACAATATCCGCACATATCTTAGTCAAACGATACATAAGAAGGACATAACACCTTCAGTCTTACATATAAATGCAGAACATGGGAATCTTTCTACAGATTTTAAGTTTACTGAACTACATGATTTAACATGTTTTTAGGGAAGAAATTTAAAGTATTTGTTGGAAAAGAAAGAGTCAATGTGTATAATGAAATGTAGTACATTGTTTCACGAAGGGCTCAACAGCGAGTTTAAATGAATGACGTTTTGAAGTGCTTGGTTAAATGACTTAATTTGTTTGAATAAAAATGGCACCCTTGCAGTCTTTGCATCAAACAACTAAGAAAGAGTAATGAATGCCCAAAGTACCAGAGTGAGTGTGTATGAATAAAAACTTGAATAAAATAAAAAGTTGACTGCATCTTCGTATTCTGTGTTGCTTGAAAAAACGTATCCCTCTTCGGCCTATCTACAATTAGTTTTTAACATTTTTTTTTCACTTGTAAGAAACATCCAATGTAAAAAGTTTTATTTAAAATGTATTGCAGGTCTGGGAAGAAGTAAGAAAACTGCACTTCCCTGCAGGCATTTATTAGCCTCAATGCTGCATTCTCCCGGTGATGTAACAGACCGAACGGATGCCAATAGCTGCCTTTCCATGTACACACCCTTTCCAGGACTGATACATAAGGCATATGGCTTCAACAAGATGAACACTAGCAGATCCATTCATTGTTCCCTCAAGGAAAAATTATTTCTCACAAATTTAGATTTGTACCATAATATTAAATAAATAAAGCCATGTTACTCAATACACAATAATATTATTTTTTAAGTTCAAATGATTTTAACACTGCAGCTTTACACGTTCAAATTTTCTCAAAAATCCTTTCTTTGGTTTCAAGACTTCCAAGAAGGCTACACATAGGGTAAAAGCTTAATTCTAGCTCTCCCAGTGTGAAAACAGAAAGTTACCAGAGAAAGTCAATGGAATGAAATTTCTGGTTAAATTTCAGTAACTGGCTAGTAAGTGCATTGCCTGGATGGCAGGAAAAAAAAAAGAAATTCAGAGGACCTGACGGAAAATCAGCTACAAAAGGTGACAAAGAAACACTGACTGGAAAAAGTACTGCAGCTGTTCAGCAAAGAAAAATACAGTGCAAGCTCCAGACATGACTTCCAGGAACCTGGAGGAAAGTATAAGGCAACTACACACAGACCTGATTAAAATTAACAAAACACTGATGGAGTATCTCAACTCAAGCAATTAAAGGTTGGAGAAAATGAAGAAGTTTTAAACAGATATTCAGACAAGATGATAACTGCAAATCTCAGAGGTTGAAATGAGGAAAAGGCTGGCTAAATATCAGACTGCACAAGAACAGATGTTTAAAAAAATAATAGAATTAGAGGACAGAGCATGCAGGGGAAGTCTGCAATTTTCTACTGTATCAGAGAAGATGGAAGGCATAGACTGTATTAAGTTTATGAAAGCACAAATAAGCAACTGAACTAGTATTCCACAACAGGCATCACTAATTGAAAGGGCACATTGTGTGTATGCTCCAAACCTGGTTATGAGAAACAACGTAGACCTTTAATAGTAAAGATGCAATTCTACCAGCAGAAGGAGATGATTCTGACAAAACTGTGGCAGAATGACAAAGTACTAAAAGTGGGAGACAGCAGAGTGTTTGTGGAGAATGACTACTCATTGTACACCAGGCACCAGGAAGAACAGCTGTAAATTTATTCCATTATTCAGGGAAAGGTGAGAAAGGAGGCATGGAAATTCAAATCGCTGTACCCAGCTATCTTCATGATATTTTTCCCTGGAGGCAAAATCATTTTTTGATGAAGTGCATGCTAAGGAGGTGAGCTGTGAAACAGAAGGAGATTCTGCTTCTTGTTCTTCTGGTAATAAAGACCACAGAGAGACTGTGCTAGTGAAACCTTTTCAAGTGTTTCAAAAGAAAAGACTTGAGAGAAGGAAAAAAAAGTTCAAAAGTTGACTAGAAGAATCAAAAGTATGTTGGAAATAAAGCAGTATATGGGAGATAAAGATGAACCTACACCTACAATTTCTAGCAAATAAATGTATGCTTGGCAGTTTTGTGCCTGGTTCTCATGTCTCTAGAAGACAATCTGAAAAACAAAAAAATGGCTTAGAGAAAATGTTTTTCTAAAAGCATGCGGTGGTGGTGCTGCGGTAGCGTTGTCGCCTCATAGTAAGACGTTGTCCCGTTCGATTCTCAGCTAGAGCATCTTCTGTCTGGAGGCATACGTGAATAGGGCATGCCTTCATTGAAGGTTGTGCATCAGGGCTGGTAACCTGGTATGTAAAAATCCACTACCAATCATTAGTGGACCGGAGTTCCACTGTGGTGACCCCTAACCGGGAAAAGCCGAAAGACACAAACAAATTCAAGTGTTTTCCCATCTGAGAGAGCTATAAAGACAAAGCCAGACAGCACTTAGTAGAAGCACAGGCTATTCCATGCATCTTAGCATGCATAACCTTTCTTTTAGGTTATCTCAAGTCTGTAGCAGAAGCACAGGCTATACCATGCATCCTAGAATGCATAACCTTTCTTTTAGGTTATCTCAAGTCTGTACATGTGGTTGTTAGTTTGGAATATTTATTCTTATTAGGAGGGTAACACTTGAATATTTTAAGATGTATATAGTGTTGTTTTTTAGGTTGATAAATTTTAGGGGGTAATGGGATGTGTTTGTTTTTTTGTTTGAGGGCTTTCAATAAAAAAAAGGTTTTGTAGGATGTGACATAGCCTCAAATGGAGATGACATGAAACAACAGTATAACAAAAGTTGGAACTAGGCATTTAACAAAAAATCTATTATTAATAAAAGGTGGGAATAACTTTTCTAGAAAATGATGCTTTCTGTAATGTCTTTAAACACCAATGGTCTCAAAAATAAATCCGAAAAAAAAAGATTAGTGAACTACATTAAAAATATAGAGTGCAAACAGTTATGCTACAGGAGACATACTTGGAAAAAATGAACATGTCAATTTGATAAAGAAAGGTTTTCAGGATGGTTATTCAGCAGAATACCTGTGGCAAACGAAAAGTGGAGTGCTTAAATTAACTGCAAGACGAGCTCCAATAGTGATATAAAAAAATAAAAAAAATAATAATGGTAGATTTATAGTACTAAGGAACTACCAACAAGGGAGGAGAATTACACTGGCATGTATTTATATTCCACCAAACACAGCTATAATGGAGCTTAAGAAAATTCTGGGAGAAATAATCAGCTTTCAGCAAGGATTATTACTTACATGTGGGCACTGCAATTTTATCTGCAACAGTGAAGATGTGCCAGGGAGTTCCAGAAAAATATGACAAAGCAGGGTAGATTTTTGAAGAAATTTATGAAAATATTTGTCATGGAAGATGTGAATTCAGTACTAGGAGTTTGGAGTAAATTTACATATTATTCCCCAAGAAACAAAAACTGGGCTAGGCTAGACAGAATTTATATTTCTCAGAAACATGTGCATTTAACTGAAGGTCTTGATACACATCCAATAACTATTTCAGATAATGTACCAATAATAACTAAAATGAAAACACAGAGTAATGAAATAAAAACGAGACACTGGCCCTTTCCCACCTATCTGTTGAAAAGAGTAGAATTTAAGGAATGGGTAGTGGAAATTACTGAAAATTATTCAGAAGCTATTACAGAAGACAGCAATTTCTTTTGAAGGTAGGGAGTGGAATAAAATTAAAGTGGAGTTTAAAAACAGGTTGGAAATAGAAGAAAGGGAGCTATGGTTAAGAAGTAACAAGAAGAAAAGTTATTATTAAAGTATTTCAAAATAGGGGGAATCACACAGAACAAGAAGTGGAACAACTTCAAAATGATAAACAGAAAAGGGATTAACTCGATGATATGCACGAGTTTAGAAAGATTACTGTTAAGCAACCGTTTTTTGATAATAACTCGAGCACAAAAAATTTTAGCACAACGACTCAGGCAACAGAAAAATAGAAAAGGCTGTTAAGCTTAGGGAGCCTATAACAAGGAAGATAGCAAGAGATCCTGTAGAATTATCAGAAATATTTAGAAATTCTATGAAAGTCTACATAAAGCAAAGAAATGTGGAAATCAAGAAAAGGTAGAAATGGAAATAGTTATGAAAGAATTAAATATGTCAAGGTTAGAGGAAGATGAGGCTCAATTACTAACAGGACAGAAGTAGATGAGAGAAAAATGGTTATGTATAAGCAATCTACAGGAAAGTCCCCAGGAACAGATAGTATTCCTGTGGAAGTTTGGAAACTAGGAGGGAAAAATGATAAAAATATGAAAGGTTTTGTTTAACGTATTTTAAGAGTTGGAGAAGTACCAACATCCTGGAAGAAAGCGGTGGCAGCTGTAATACCTAAAGAGGGTAAAGATCCATCAGATCCAGCTTCATACAGGCCCATTTCAATACTAAACCATGATTATTAAGTGTGTATGTCTATAATGGCTAAAAGAATGGCAAAAGCAATGCCAAAACTGATGGATCATGTGGTTTTGTGGAGGGGAGGCAAACATTTGACATAATTAACAGAACACTGATGATCCAAAGGGAAGTAGACTGTAAGAAAACACTATTGCTGTTGGTGGGTCTTGATGCATAAAAAGCATTTGACAAAGTAAGCTGTGACTTTATGAGCTGGACAATAGAAGCATTTGCATTCCCTGATAAAATTATAAGGCTGGATTAGGAGGATATACGAGGGATTGGAGGCAAATATTAAAGGCAGAGGAACCAGACAGGGGTATCCTCTCTCCCCTTTGTTATTTGCATTATATTTAGTACCATTAGCAAAGAAAATAAGGGACTCAGAAATCCAAGGATATAACTGGTATGGTAGTCAAGAAAAGCTGGCTCTATTTGCAGATGATATTATTTTATACCAGATAAAACCAGAAAAGGACATTTCAGTGTTGTAGAACATTTTGAGACAGTTTCAAATCTTTGTGGGATACAAAACCAATAAAGCTAAAACAAAAGCAATAGCAGTAAATGATGTACTCACACATGAATTGGTTCACCAATATCCATATTTATGAGGACATGAAAAAATGAAGTATTTAGGACTATGGATTAAAATGATTCCGTTGTGACAGGTAAGGATATATGGGAAGAGACTAAGCAAAAGATAATACAAAAACTGAGAAAATGGAAGCTCTGTTATATGGATATCGATAGTAAGATACAAGCAGTTATCCCCTTAGTTTTATACACAGGTCCGGCATTTTTTTATCAGGAGAGGTTGTGGATAGCAATTAATAATGAGCTGAAGGATTTTATCTGGGAGGGGAAGATGGCAAGGGTCAAGTGGGATAAGCTTATTTTTCCAGTAGAACAGGACAGATTGGGATTACCCAAGTTGAAGGGGTATTTCAGAGCAACACAGTTAAGGCTCCTATACACAGCACAAGCAGAAAATTATAACTCAAAGTGGAAAGGGATGATGAAGAAATAGGGGGAAGCTCAAGAAACAAGGAAAGACTGGGATTTTTGGATGTGGACCTTTAAACAGAATAACAATAAACATACATAATAATCTTAAAGTAGCAGAAGGTATTCTGAGAACTAAGTTAACATGCAAATGGAGAAAGGAGATTCTGCTGATATGAATGACTGCCAGGAGCTGCCTTAAGTCAACTGGTGCCCTAGGCAAACTGGCTCCACAGGGCCCCCCACCACACCACCCGGTGCCCCCATCCTGGTCTACCTACACCAAATAAATACTGGAAAAGCACTTGTGCTAGAGCGACGCCTAAGTGGCCGCTTAGTTGGCCTATGCCTAAGGCCGGCTATGATGACTGCAATTAGGGATACATACAATAGCCAAGAGTGGGCTGGAATTTATTGTAGAAAACTGGCAAAGGAACCAAGGTATTGGGAGCAAATAACTAGAGAGGGAAAGGTAATAGTATGGAAAGACGCCAAGAATGTATTTGGACTGCAGGTGACAGACTGCCTTCCCTTTCAAGGATTGATATCAGAGTATAGACAGAGAGTAAGAAATAGGGGGGTGGGGTCCTAAATGAAAGACCAGCACTGGTAGAGTTTTTAGCAGAATCTACAGCTGAAGATGCCGTTAATTAGTAGAGCACGATAACTATAAGAATCAATCAGAAGAGGGTAGAAAGGATTGTGAAGACAGCTTGGATAAGCAATTCACATAAAAATAATGGGGGGTGATATATGTATGTCTCCCAAATGTGCAACAAAGTCTAGAAGAGTTGGGATCTTTGCTTGGAAGTGTTTACATAGGTACTTTTATACCCCTAGTAGACTGCAAAGAATTTTTCCTAAGGTAGACAGCAAATGTTGGAGGTGTGATGGGGAAGAACTGGGAACATATTTTCTGGGAGTGTAATGAGTTGGCAGACTTTAAAGATTCCCTGCTGACTGCTTTGTCAAAGATAATGGGTGAGCAAACTGGTGTAATTAAGGAAATTATTTTTTTGAGCTATGATAATAAATTAGAACTGCCTAGACATAGTAAGGCCCTGCTGAGTCTAATTATGGTGGTTACCAAAAAAGCAATTACTAGAAATAGAAATCAAAGTCTAAACCAACTTTATTAGACGTAGCAAATATAGTAACAGAGATAAAACAACTGGAATTGGTATCTTTAGAAAATGGTAGGAACAAATTACACAGGAAATATGGGAATTGTGGGAACAATACATGCTGAGGAGGAACGAGGTTTAAAAGAAGGCAGGATTTGAATGCCTGACAATGACTGGCTAGATTATAAGTGATGTATAATGTTTGCATCTACAATTTTGTCAACATGGTTTGTAATGTATAATGTTTGCAACTAGAACTGTGTCAGGATGGTTTGATTTAATTTATATAAATGATTGCCTATGTCATACATTATAATTTATTAAAGAAGTGTAAAAAAAATCCTCTCTGTCTCCTGTTATCATTAGTAGCTATGCTTTCTCACAATTGGTGCAGATGGACAGGCACTCCTGATTTAAATGAGTACATTCTTTCTGAGCATTTCTCAGAAGCATTATGGTTTACTGAATCTAGAATGTGTTTACAGGTGTTAAAGGTAATGCCTACAATACAGATATGCATAAACTTTCTTAGAGATGTCACTGCCCATTTAATAACAACTTTTTTTTTGCAGTAGCACAGAACATCAGCAAAACAATGCACGTGTATTACGTGCAGGGGTCAATGTCTGGGGCACTATACATTTTAAGTCCAAGTTACTGGGGTTGAGCAACAATAACAATTTGTCAGTACAAAACTGAATCCTCTGATTACGTGTTTTCCTCCCACTGTGTTCCTAAAGAATATGAATCACATTCTTTCTTGCTCTTGGTTTACATAGACGAAATCACGAAAAAAAAAAATCCCTCTTAAAATCTTTTAGTCACCTATCATCCATTTGTAGGTCCCCTCATTACATTTTGACAAAAAAAGCAAGAGACAACACACTTGTGTGGCACTCTGCTTCCGACATGCCCGACAAATGAAATACTGAAATGAATCAGTTTCATCTCATTCTGCAGATTTTCCTAGAAACAGAATCTTAAGTAACTGTTCTGACATTTTAATAGCCTACCTGGAACTCTATAATAAATATTAATTTCTTACATCTGTAAAAAATGTTCGAAGTCAGATACACTCAGCAATTTGGTTAAATGTGAGACTTGACATATTTCCTTATATATAGTGCCATTGTTCAAGAAAATCATTTAACACACCACTTACAGTTTACAGATAGATTACCATTTCTCTTTTTGAGACAAATGTAAAGAAAGCACGAAAAGTTCAGATTTTACTTGCTGCTTCATTAAGATGATTGCGCCTTCTTGCCAATAAGTCAAAGATTCTAATCAAACACTTGGTCCATACTAGGCCTCTGGAGTATAAGCATGGAAAATCGTTCTTTTAATCTTCCACCTCAGACCAACAGCTATTCTGAAGAGCAAAGCATGGCATAGATTTAGCTGCTGCCAACAGACGTGTGAGCATTATTTTCCGTATGTAAATTCAGTCAAGCAAAGATGAGCAGGATACAGCCAAGCTTTAATCCGCAACACTCGTTACTTCCCTGCTTCTTAACGACTTGTATCATTAACATATATTTCCTATCAGCAAGCACATTCATCCAATTCACATGTCACCAAATACTAGTATCTACCTCCTACAGGACTCACTAATGTATATTTACTTCTGTTATCCTCTCAATTAACTATTAGTGGCCGAGCTGAACATTTAAGATGATACACAGCCTAAATTTTGTCTGTATTCTTCTAAGCATAATAAACACATCATTTGCTGTTCTACCAGATCTATTACATAAATGAATTACACAACTGCATAGAATTTTTGAAAGTGATTTTGTGCGATGAAATGTGCTAGACCTTAACTGCTTTCACAAAATGTTATTTTTATTATGGTTTATGCTGATGCATTTTGTTATTTTTTTTCCTGAATGCCTCATGGAATAAATGGGTTGTTGTTTAAGGACTCCATTTTTGATTTTTCAAAAGTATTTTTCTTTCTTTTGCAGTTCTGAAAAACTATACTGCTCAGACACATGTATTTCTTGGGGAGAAAGGTGCTGTCCAGAAACCTGAACTTTCTGGGGAGCAGTACCTACGTTCTGGAAAATGATGTACAATTCCAAAACTCCTGTGTTAGACCTACAGTTCCACTGATGTTTTTATAATGTACAGTGAAAACATATAATTTGTAGTTAGACAGCACAAGCAAGTCTACATCTCCCTACTATTTAGGTACAGTCAGCTCTACTATTAATTACCAGACTAGGAGCTTTTTGACATAGATTTAGCAGCACTGCTAATGAAAAGAAAGGCAACATGAGAGCCTAGAGTGTACATATCACATTAATTTTTCTTATCCTGCACATCAGTTACAAAATCCATGATGTATACACTTCCGCTGCAAGACTTTTCACTGTTGTAGTAGTTTTAAACCATGTTGCTCGTAACATTTGTTAAACTGGCTGGAGAACAACTACTTAACATAACACTCCAGGATATAATCACTGCATTTATATCACTGCTCAACACACCTGGCATATACAGTAAAATGATCAGCAAAACAATGCATACAAATTACATAATAAAATAATAAAATAATAATAATAATAAAAATCTGAAATAACAAAAGGGCTATGACATTAATGTAGCACAATGTCCAAACCCGGCAGTAACAATAAAAAGCACTCAACTCCTTTTACAATTTAGATTTATATATCATAATAATCTGTTACTTGTGTGCTACAATACTGTTAGTTACTGGACGCATGTATTTGGCTAGGGAGTGTGGTCAAAGTTTAACAACAGTACTGATGAGTTTCATACTGTATGAAAAACCTAAGAATGGGTTCACGAACATCAGGCATTTGACTCTCCTCCTGTAACATAACTGAAATCAACTATTCAACATCCTAAAAACTTTTCATCCGCTTACACCAGGATTCACTGGAATTCTGCATCCCTAAATATTGTGCGATATTATTCCTTAATAATCCAAAAAGAGATGGCAATTTAGGAGAAAACCTGCATTTCTATGAATACCTTGTTCCGCAGTTCTTTATTTTTGTTTTTTTTTCCCCTACTATCACTGGTATCTTATCTCTAATAATACTGCTCACTTCCAATACCTCATTGAAAAGCTAACAGGGTTTTAATCCAAGAGAAAACCTGATATCAATGTCACAGAAACAACTTAATCTTGACCGTCTTTGTGGAAGGTAAAGGAACGGAGTATTGGCTGTTCTGTGGAAATTACAAATGCTGAAAACTTCCACATATCCCAACAAACAAAAATGAGTAGCTCAAATTTATGACATATTAAATGAAATACCTTCTGATGCACATGACTGCCACAAATCCACACAGACAATACATCAGACTTTTCTATAGGAAATGTGCCATGCATTACTACAACTTCAGCCTTCACCAAACTAGGTTTAGTAACAAGTATCAGAACTGCAATATCATAATCTTCTTACAGAATCTGAGAGAGAATACAGACACTCTTCACAGAAAATAGGTGGAATTAAAGTCTCTCTCACACTTTAAATGGAGTGTCACTTGTTTTACAGCACTCTGAAGACTCCTCGATATGTCTCGATAAACAGCATGTCACGAAGGTAAGCATTTCACTACTGTATTACTAAACTTACATGCACGTTCTTGTAGTACAACATATTGCATATCGTTGCCACTTCTGTTATGCAAACAGTTTGTGGCTCAGGCATGACTACACACAGAATGTTTTAGTAATTCTTCCTTACTGTGTATTATAGCGGAACCTGCTCTTCCCTCAGCACTTCTTCCTTATGGAAACACACCAACAGCACTTACCATTTACTTAGAATCCACTTAAAACTATATGCAATTTACCATGTCGATAAGCCGCACAGCTATAAACTGAATCAAATGTACCAGTACTATGTCTATGTTAGACTTAACTGCTTTTCCTTCTCCAATATAATGTTTAGTCTGAATCCATAGAGGTATAGTGGTCCAAACCCAGCATGACACAACTAGTGCCATACAGCTTATGCAAAGGACAAACATACAACAGCTCATACAAGAAGTAACATTAAATTAAGAAAAATAAATATTACAGCTAGCTCTTTTGGCTCTGGTAGAAGGGATCCCTAACTTTAATCATGGACCCCAAATGACAGACAGTGGGCCTGCTCAATGGGGAAGCCAGAAAGGAGGGCTCGAGATGCATATGCCATCTTTCTATTCCCAAAGGTAGAATGTGGATTTCTGCCATGGCCAGTCCCTCTCCAGTGGAGCCCATAAGATACTACTGTGGCTAAAGGCACAATGTGCAGCTCAACAGCAGCCACGTCAGTATCATTGTTTGTTTGCTTGTTATTTCCCTGAAACGCTAATTCCACCTAAAACGCGGCTTTTCAGCGCTTCTGTGGATCCCTAGTGATATCCGCATTGCTTACTGTACTTATTTCCTTGTTTCACTTGAAAGAAAGTTACTGTTTGTTGTTTTTGCATTTAAGTTACCTGTAACACATTGCATTTACGTTACCTGGCACTTGCTTACTAAGTCAGCACTAAAAAATTAAAAGCACTACACCCTCACAAATTCCCCTTGAGTACCTTGTTCCCCATTGGCCCTTTTTTCAATTATAAAGGAATTCCCAATACTATTCTAGCATGTCCAAAGGTCAGTTGTCAATCTCCTCTCCGGTCCAGCTGTTGAATCTGGGAATCTTGAGGCAATGTTTCAAATGCCTCATGTACACAGACAGCCCTCTCCTCCTCCCAACAAATTCCAACACATGTGAGAGATGCAACCATATAGCCAAACTGGAGGCTAAGCTCTCTCAACTCAGTACTGGCGTAACCAGTCAGGAAGAGAAGGGAACCACACTCGCTACAATTCCAGTCTCACATAGACCTACCACGACAGCAAACCAAACACATAAACACACAAAAACATACTCGGAGGCTCTAAATAAAAATCTGCCTAAGCAGCAGAGACCTCCAAAGCAGACACCCAAGCAACTGCTACCCCAAAACAAAACACGTGCAACACATAGCTCACAAAGCCAGTGTGCCAAACAGTCACAGCCCTTAAGGCTAAACAACACACCTGATACACTTGTAATAGGTGACTATCGTCAGGCACACTGACGTCCCACTCACCAGGCTGAAGAAGGAGAAGGTCACGGTGAGCTGCCTGTCGGGCGCTAGGATCCGCCACATAACACAAGCACTCAGGTCACTCCAAGGCAAGTACAAATATTACTCAGTCATTGTCCATGCTGGTGTGAATGACCTGAGACGTACCTCCCTGGACTACATGAAAAGAGACATAGAGGAGCTCTCTGAGCATGTAGCCCAGGCCGGTATGACCCTGACCTTGAGTAGCATCTTACCCTTACCAAGAATGATGCCACAATATGAAGACAAGATGATCAATTTCAACAATTGGCTTAAGTATTGGTGTCATTCAAAGGGGATCCAATGCCTATCAGCCTGGGATGACATGCTCGACAAGTGACGATGCTTCGCTAGGGATGGCTTGCACCTGTCACCCCTGGGCTTTCGGATATTGGCAGAGGCTCTTGCTACCCCCATAGTGCCTTTTTTAGGCAAGGCTCAAAAGACAAACCCACCTCCATAGGTATCACAAGGGATAAGAAACTAAGAGTAATGCTACTCAACGCCAGAAGTCTAAACTTCAAGATGCACGCACTCGAAACTCTCCTTAGCATGGAGAACATCGATATCTGTGCAGTAACAGAAACCTGGTTCAAGGCTCCCGGGAGCACCCCAGCACTACCAGGGTATACCTCATACCATGCTTTTCGGACCCAAAACTTGGACCAAACCACAAAAGGAGGGGGAGTATCAATATTCGTCAAAGATACCCACACCTCCAGGTTGGTGGCACAGCACGAAGCATCAGAGACTATCCATGTGCAACTAACAGTGGGTAAAACTGCCTTCCAGTTTACAGCCTGCTACAGACCACCCTCCCAAACCCAGGAACCCCACTCGGCCTTCCTGAGAACACTGGAAAATATGAAGGTCTCTCCAAACATCATTATATTGGGCGACTTCAACTACCCAAACATAGACTGGGAGCATTACTCTAGCTCCAACACCTTAGCCCAAAGGTTCCTAGAATTTATAAACTCAAATGCTATGGAACAACTTGTTACTACTCCCACAAGAGGGGAAAACATACTGGACCTGATCATCACCAACATGGGGACTCTATGCTCCAGACGAGAAGTGTATCCCTCACTGGTAAGATCAGACCATAAACTAATCTCACTGGATATTCACACCCCGACCCCACCCCCTGCCCAGAAAACCACAGTGAAAAACTTCTCTAAAGCAAATTTCACACTCCTCAAAACCGAGGTGGAATCCTTCAAAGCCCCTGGGCCTGTGGAAAATATGGCCCAGACCGCAGAATACTTTATAAACGCATTCTATGAACACCTTCAGGAATGCATGGATCATGCAATCCCAAATAAAACCAAGACCCAATCCTCCAAAGGCAGACGTCCTGTCTGGTGGACCCCAGCCCTAAGCAAACTATACAATAGAAGGAGGAAGCTACTACATGATAGAGCAAAATCCCAAAAAGGGAAGGCATCTCTGATCAGTATTAGCAAAAAACTACGGGCACTCATAAAATCATCTAAGGCCAGCTTAGAGAGAAAAATTGCACAGGACACTAAGGATAATCACAAGGCTTTCTTTAGTTATGTTAGGAACCTGGGTGGGAATTCCCAAATATGCTCAGAATTAGTCCAAAATGACAAAAAATACACCGAACCCACAAACATTGCCAGCATCTTAGCGGACAGGTTCAACGCAAACCCCCCCCCCCACCAAAAGGGCAAATATCTATCCCAGCAGAGTGCTGCCCCCCTGACATCTCAGATGCTCAGGTAAGAGCCGCCCTCTCCAAAGCAAAAAACACAGCATCAATGGGACCAGACGGTGTCCTGGGCTGCGTCCTACATGAACTCCAAGAAGAGCTAAACCCAAACATAAAACTACTGTTCAATCTCAGCCTTACTACAGGATATGTACCCAAAGAGTGGTGTACAGCAACAGTGGTCCCTGTCCACAAAGGTGGTGCCTCAACGGATCCTGGAAACTATCGCCCCATAAGCCTGACTAGCTTGGTCTGCAAAGCTATGGAAAGGATCATCATGGACCTCATAAATAAAGATATTGGGGAGCTACAGACACTGGATCCTACCCAGTTCAGCTTTGTTAAGGGCAGATCCTGCCTCTTAAACCTGGTCGATTTCTTTGAAACAATCACCAAGCCCAATGACAAGGGGAGGTGGTCCACACAGCCTACCTGGACCTCGCACAAGCCTTCGATACAATACCCCACTTGGGCATTATAGATAAGCTCACCAGCTTAAATATAAACCCCTATGTCAATAGATGGGTTGCAAACTGGCTCAAGGACAGTTAGAATTGCTGGAGCCATGTCAGACTCCAAACCAGTTACAAGTGGCATCCCACAAGGCTCAGTCCTGGGACCTCTCTTGTTCGGTATATATTTCTCGGAGGTACAGGCCAACACGGAAGGACTGTGGCTGACCAAGTTCGCAGATGACTGCAAACTGGGCGCCATAATCGACTCTCCAGCCGACACAAGCATCCTCCAAAAGGGCCTCATAGAAACAGACAACTGGTGCCAGAGCCATGGCCTCAAGCTAAATGCCAAAAAGTGTATAGTCATCCCCTTTGGCAAAAACAAAGTGCCCACAAATTACCACATAGGTGGTAATCCATTAAGTATAGAAGAAGTAATTAGGGACCTGGGGACCCAAGTTGATAGCAATCTCTCATTTGACAACCACATGGCCAAAGTGGTTAGAAAAACATTTTATATAGCCCACCTAATCATGAAGGGATTCACATCTAGATCAGGGGAGGTCATCGTGCCTCTTTACTCATCCCTCATCAGGCCCATAATTGAGTACAATGCCCTTTTTGCGATGTACCTTACCAGACACCTGCAGCAACTGGAAAGACCCCAAAAGTACCTCACCAAGAGGATCAAAGGGCCCAAACAGATACCATATGCTGCCCGGTTAAAAAAACTCCAGCTCTACTCAGTGGCATACCGCCTGCTCAGAGGTGATCTGACGTATAAAGCCATGTCCAACCCAGAATTAATGGACATGCTGCACCTCTGAAAATCCAAATCTCATCGAGCTACGCACTCGAGAGACTTGAACCTCAGCACTGAAATAAATAGGACATGCTGGAGGGACAGATTCATAACCCAGAGGCTCCCTTCACTCTGGAATAAAATCCCAGTCCAGGTTAGGCAGAGTCCCTCACTGACTCTCTTCAAGAGGAATCTTGATGAGTGGATGGGAGATCGTAGGTTTACCCCGGGTATCACTTCTGTGTCACTGTTAGACAGAGGCACAGTATACTAACCTCAAAAAAGGGCATAGCAAAATTAATTTAAAATGGGTGGTGAAAGCCAAACACACTCTGGCTAGGCTTATAAATGCCCTAGGCAGATAGCCTAGTATGAACCTATGAACCTATTTGTGTGGCAGCTTGCGTGTGATGAAGTATTGCTGCATGCTTCTGCCCCCAGTTAGGGACAGTACATCCTCAATCTGAACTCATACTTCCCTGCGCACAATAAAAAAAAGCTGAATGTGTGCAGCATGCATGGCAGTGTGCTGGAATGTCCTATGCAGCTCTTAACAACTTGGTAATAAAGTTCTCTGCTAGCCCAAGTACTGGACCCAGTCCAGGGATTAAGCTGCTTAGTCAAGGCCTGAAGATTCGGAGATCAATGAGGGCCAGCAACATACAGCAACTGGTCAGCTGAAAATACAAAAATACAGACACAGCCATTATAATCCCATTACGGGCATCTATACAGTCTCTACCGAGCTCACAGCCTGAATTTTTCTTAGTCATATTATGCCATCATATAAATGAAATGCATATCAAAAGAGAACACATTATAATCAGTTTATAAAAAACATGAGTATTTGGATACATGTTGTGGGCTTATAGGTTCATCTGTCAAAATTACGACCTACTGGCCTTCAAGATGTTTTTTTTTTTAAACAACTTTATTCATCGTATTATTATTTTTATACAAATTAATATGTATTAATAAAAAAATCCTAAATTAAGTTTTCAGCTCTTTTAACTGTCATTCACAACTTTTCTTCTGGTTGATTAAAGTGTGCCTGACATATGTACAACATCAAAAGAACTAAAACTTTTTTTTGCATATTACTGGCCATACCCTTGAGTGTTAGTTTACATT
The DNA here is from genome assembly GCF_019279795.1 of Protopterus annectens. Classification (NCBI taxonomy): domain Eukaryota; kingdom Metazoa; phylum Chordata; order Ceratodontiformes; family Protopteridae; genus Protopterus; species Protopterus annectens. The sequence goes on along the minus strand of NC_056728.1, from coordinate 1,301,049,814 downwards.
CTCTTATTTTTTAATAATCTTCTGCGTGGTCTTTTGTACTCGTACTCAAAAATACTTTATTTTTTATGCCCCCATAAATATTATTGTTAAACTAGTTAATGCGTGTACACATTTTACTGTTACAGCATGTGTTATACCTTCATTTATTTTATATTCTAAAAATCTTGAAACTGTCATAAAATATCCCACAGCACCCTATTGTCAAATTCAGGATTTGTCAGGTACAGAATTATATCATACACAAAGAGCTAGTTTTTCTTGATTACCACACCAATTATATTTTTGAATTTGTGTTACCCTTATCTATTTTTTTTTTATAGCTGAAGGTCCAAAATATATGGCAAACAGAAGTGGGGAAAGCCTGTCTAGTCTTCCTATTTAAACTCAAGTTTTGAGAAAGGACTCCTCCACCTTTATTCATGCCTCTGATCCATAAGTTCATAGGATGATACTAGGCTACTGGCCAAGAGCACCTTATAAGCCTAGCCGAGAATTTCACCCATGTTCCCACAAAGTCAGTATCATATATGCCATCATATATTCTCCTTATTAACTCTGTTATACTACTTGGAAATGCACACACTTACCTTGCACTGCTCATGAATTCCCAGCAAACACTATAGAATGCGTTCTCTGTATCCAAAGTAATCAACAGTAATGGATTTTTTGTACATTCCAATTCCTTCTAAATCTATTAATGTTATTGGATGTATCTTTTTAACAAAAGCACATTGATTAATATTTATCAGTCTTGACACCAGTTTTGCCATTCTCTTAGCTGACATTGACATAAACACTTCACAATTGTGACAATGCCGCATCTAAGTCCCTGTCCTCCTGTAACACTTTTGTCATTGTCTTCTTTTATAAAGCAGGCATTTCCCACCTTCAAAACATTATCCAAATTTTAAATACGCTCCTTTCTATTAATTTTCAAATTTCTACAGAAATTCTATCCATACTTAAAGATGTCCCTGTTACTCAATATCCATCACAGTTTTTATTTCTCCTTTATCTATCTGAATAACTTTTTAGCTTCATCTTTGCTAAAACAAATGTGTCACTTCTGATTTCCTATCTCCTTGTCAATATGCAAATTTTCATATTATTGCCAAGTATCTCTACGCTCTCTTTAGGATACTCAGATAACCTTCTTGTCGTAAATCTCAGTGTTTTGCCACAGGTCTTTCTACTTCTTATTGCTTAAGCCTTTGTGCTAAGAATTTCTTTGCTTCGCCATTACTGGTCTTCAAGAAGCCTAATTGCCATGATGCCCTGTTGATAACTTCTGCTTCAATATTTCTGAAGGAAGTTACCAAATGACTTCTTTTCATACCAACAGGAATTTATAAGTAGTTTAGTTATTTAATTTATTTGCATTTGTTTACTGAGAAAAGCATGACTAGGTATTGAATCCCTTATAAGTATTTAATCTGCAGATGTTTTTGTATTATTTTTGAAAATTGTAAAGTTATTGTTCTTAAAATGTTTTTGTAGTACTTTCAACTAGGCCTCTGCTGAAAATGGGCACCTACCCAGTTGGATTTTCCTGGTAATCAAATGTCAATAAATAAATAATAAAGTTTCAGTGGAGTTCCAGAGAGAAAATCTCTGTTAGCATTAAAGTACGTTAAAAAATATGTTTGCTTAAGTAAACTATGAGAGCATATTTCCTAAACTTGGAAGCGGATATGTAATGTGTCTGTAAACATTTTTATATTATATGTATTTACTTTTAGTTATAGGTTCCTGAATCTTGCATTAGCAGCTCACCCAGCAGTGTGTTCCATGTTCAGACTTTCATATATAGAACTGGATCAGATATTAAGTCACACACCAACAAGAGGTCACCTCTAAGAAACAGAATATGATAACAGTTCCTGAAGTCCTTCTGTTTCTGATTTCCCAGCCCTATGATGTTTCTACTAAGGAACTGATGTATTTTTTCAAGTGCTTTCTGGTTGCACATTTTAGGCTATAAAACGATGCATTACATTCTTAAGTGGGTTTGATCAATGAAGTCTAAAGCAGTACAATGATTTCACTGGTGTGACTAGGTATATCTTTAGCATACGATAGGCTAAAGAATATGTTTTCTAAACCTTGGTAGGTGCATACCAGACAAAGGTTAAACTCCCGTAAAATACAGTCTTAGATGACATGTTTGTGATCTGACCATCTGCTCTGAAAGCATAACCTCCTTTTTACCAAGTATCATTCTGCTACATTTACTGCCCTTGAACGTTAAAACCCATTACTACATCGGGTGTGTGTTTTAGTAATCATCCGAAATAATCATGACCTACAATGGTGAGTCCTGAAATATGGGGATTGCAAGACAGAAAATCTGGACTTCAACATACCAAGTACAAGATGGCCATTTATATGAATATTCCCGTTTCTCTGAGACCTGGTGATCTTGGAGTTAGTATACAGAAGTTTCGGGGCTATGAGGGCCTGGCCTCCACACTGAGGTGTGCAGATGGACTTGTCCCCCTCATTCTGCAAATAAAAGATATCTAAAGGAGAAGAGCAATGTTTGATATTCACTCTTACCCTGCATTTTTGGTATTTTTGTGTTCCGTATTATGGCACACAATTATGCAAGTGTCGCAATTTCAATAGGTAGCCATGTGTTTATCTAAAACATTTTGGAGAACTTTGACATCTTTTTTTAAGAAGCTACATTACCCAGTTTGCAGTTACCAACGCACTAGGATATTCACCACTTACTTCTCTTTCCTTTACTTAAGAAAAGTGCAAAAAGAAGAAATTCAAGTACAAGGTCCTGTGGGACGTTGCTGGCAACCTATGTTTAGAAAGACAGTAACTCCAACCTCTGTGTCCTGGTGATAGCCAGCATTTTAACCAGTAAATTATGTATAAACTGACATTTATGGCTACTAATCTGCCAAGTCAGTTTATGTGGGGCAGTGCTGAAATGCTTTAAAAAGGTTAACAAATTTTCACCTTTCTCTTGTAGGACAAGCTGTAGTTTAAAAGGGTCAGGAGTAAACCAGTTCAACTACTCATTCAACAAATGAATGAAATAAAGCATTCTTCCATTCTGTGATGAAACAGTGCACCAATTTGTAGAGAGTTGGAGAACTGCACTTATCTTAGACTCTGTGTTCGGGTTATGCTCGCCTGCCCACATTGTAGTATAAGCTCTTTAAATGATGCAGAAATCCAAAAGGGAGACTACCTCTCATTCCAAATTAACTATAAGATGGTGCATACTTTCAGCACCAGGAATACACTATTAAAATACTCTATTGTTTTGTCTAAAATTGGTAAAATTCACAAGGAGAGAAGAACCATTATGCATAATCTCCTCTATCTATGTTTGCAGAGAAACATTCTTGGTCCTCAATCTGAGTTATTTGGAAGAAGAAAGTGGCTGAAAGAAGGCCTACATCACCAAAGTGACAGAGTAACCACTCTCTACTGATATAACTATGCCAATGGTTTTGACAAGTTCTGGCAATCTGCCGAGGATTCGGTCACTGGTGCTTTATGTGTCCATCAACTCCCTGTCCTCCATGGATGGGAAAAGAATTGCACAGAATTAAAACCAGTGGAAAACTGACCCATTTGGGAAAAAAAAGTGTTTCTTCCCAGTGAATGTAAACCACCCATGAAAATGACCCTTGGTTACACATTTGAAAATGCCCAGTCCATGGTTTTCTCAAGCAGTGAATCAGAATAATCTGGCTGATGGTACTTGCAGCTTATGGTTTGCATATTTTATTGGCAAGCAGCCATGTTTCCTTCCATATTATACTTAGTATGTACAGAGGCGGTAGGTGAATCCGGTACTAAAGAATGAGGCTGTAATTACAGAATGTGTTGAGACCAGGTGTCTCCCAGGTGTAAACCCAGCCACTGGGGATGCACAAGCCAGTGCATTTCTTCGTGCTGGTCCCAAGCCCGGATAAATGGGAAGGGTTACGTCAGGAAGGGCATCTGGTGTAAAACCTCTGCCAAATAACATATGCGGACAACAATACAGATTTCCATACCGGATCGGTCGAGGCCCGGGTTAACAATGATCGCCACCAGTTCTGTTAGCCAACAGGGTGCTGGTGGAAATTGGGCTACCGTTGGCCAAAGGAGGAGTAGGAGAAGGAGAAGAAGAGGGGGAAGGCATGCCCAAAAGCAGAAAGAGAGGAGGAAGGTTAGGAATGTAGTAGTGAGGGCAGGAACTTTGAATGTCGGCAGTATGACTGGTATAGGGAGAGAGGTGGCTGATATGATGGAGAGAAGGAAGGTTGATATATTGTGTGTGCAAGAGACCAGATGGAAGGGGAGTAAGGCCAGGTGTATAGGAGGTGGGTTCAAATTGTTCTATCATGGCGAGAATGGGAGGAGAAATGGGGTAGGGGTTATCCTGAAGGAACAGTATGCCAAGAGTGTTTTGGAGGTGAAAAGAGTGTCAGAGTGATGTTTATGAAGCTGGAAGTTGATGGTGTAATGATGAATGTTGTTAGTGCATACACTCCGCAAGTTGGGTGTGTGATGGATGAGAAAGAAAAATTTTGGAGTTGGATAAAGTGGTGGTGAGTGGAGCAGATTTCAATGGGCATGTTGGTGAAGGGAACAGAGGGGATGAGGAAGTGATGGGCAGGTATGGTGTTAAGGAGAGGAATGCAGAAGGTCAGATGGTAGTGGATTTTGCAAAAAAAGATGGACATGACTGTGGTGAATACATATTTTTCGAAGAGGGAGGAGCATAGGGTGACGTACAAGAGTGGAGGAAGATGCACACAGGTGGATTACATCCTATGCAGGAGGGCCAGTCTGAAGGGACTGTAAAGTGGTGACAGGTGAAAGTGTAGTTAGGCAGCATAGATTGGTGGTCTGTAGGATGATGTTGGTGATCATGAAGAGGAGGATAAGTGTTAAAGCAGTGCCAAGGATCAAATGATGGAAGTTGAAAAAGGGTGACTGTGAGCTGGAGGTCAGGGAAGAGTTAAAACAGGCACTGGGGGGGCAGTGAAGAGTTACCATATAGCTGGGTAACTACAGCAGAGATGGTAAGGGAGACAGCTAGAAAGGTGCTTGATGTGACATCTGGACAGAGGAAGGAGGACAAGGAGATCTGTTGGTGGAATGAGGAAGTACAGGAGAGTATACAGAGGAAGAGGCTGGTGAAGAAGAAGTGGGATTGTCAGAGAGAGGAAGAAAGTAGGCAGGAGTATAAGGAGATGAGGAGCATGGCAAAGAGAGAGGTGGCGAAGGCTAAGGATAAGGCATATGGAGAGTTGTATGAAAGGTTGGACACTAAACAGGGAGAAAAGGACCTGTACCGATTGACTAGACAGAGGGACCAAGTTGGGAAAGATGTGTAGTAGGTAAGGGTGATAAATGATAGTGAGGGAAACGTACTCACAAGCGAGGAGAGTGTGTTGAGCAGATGGAAAGAGTACTTTGAGGGGCTGATGAATGAAGAGAACGAGAGAGAGAGAGAGAAGGTTGGATGATGTGGAGAAAGTGAATCAGGAAGTGAAACAGATTAGCAAGAAGGAAGTACTGACAGCTATAAATAGGATGAAGAATGGAAAGGCTGTTGGTCCAGATGATATACCAGTGGAAGCATGGAGGTGCTTAGGAGAAATGGCAGTGGAGTTCTTAACCAGATTGTTTAATGAAATCTTGGAAAGTCAGAGGATGCCTGAGTTGTGGAGAAAAAGTGTTTTGGTACCTATTTTTAAGAATAAGGGTGATGTGCAGAGTTATAGTAACTACAGAGGGATAAAACTAATCAGTCACAGCTTGAAGTTATGGGAAAGAGTAGTGGAAGCTAGGTTAAGAAGGGACGTGATTATTAGCAATCAGCAGTATGGTTTCATGCCAGGAAAGAGCACTACAGATGAGATGTTTGCTCTGAGACTGTTGATGGAGAAATATAGGGAAGGTCAGAAGGAGTTGCATTGTGTCTTTGTGGACTTGGAGAAAGCATATGATAGGGTGCCTAGAGAGGAATTGTGATATTGTATGAGGAAGTCAGGAGTGGCAGAGAAGTATGTAGGAGTGGTACAGGATATGTATGAGGGTAGTGTGACAGTGGTGAAGTCTGCAGTTGGAGTGACAGATCAGTTTAAGGTGGAGGTGGGATTAAATCAAAGATCAGCTCTGAGCCCATTCTTATTTGCAATGGTGATGGACAGGCTGGCAGACGAGATCAGACAGGAGGCCCCATGGACTATGATGTTTGCAGATGGCATTGTGATCTGTAGTGAGAGTAGGGATCAGGTTGAGGAGACCCTGGAGAGGTGGCGATATACTCTATAGAGGAGAGGAATGAAGGTCAGCAGGACTAAGACAGAATATGTGTGTGTGAATGTGAGAGAGGATAGAGGAATGGTGAGGATGCAGGGAGTAGAGTTGGCGAAGGTGGATGAGTTTGAGTACTTGGGAACAACAGTTCAGAGTAATGAGTGTGGAAGAAAGTTGAAGAAGAGAGTACAGGCAGGGTGGAATGCGTAGAGAAGACTGTCAGGAGTGATTTGTGACACACGGGTGCCGGTAAGAGTGAAAGGGAAGGTCTACAAGAGGGTAGTGAGACCAGCTATGTTGTATGGGTTGGAGATAGTGGCATTGACAAAAAGGCAGGAGGTTAAGATTTGCACTGGGTGTGACAAGGATGGACAGGATTAGGAATCAGTATATTAGAGGGTCAGCTCAGGTTGGACGGTTTGGAGACAAAGTCAGAGAGGCGGGATTGCATTGGTTTGGACGTGCTGAGGAGGAATGATGCGTATATTGGGAAAAGGATGCTAAGGATGGAGCTGCCAGGTAAGAGGAAGGCCTAAGATAAGGTTTATGGACGTGGTGAGAGAGGACATGCGGGTGGTTGGTGAGACTGAGCAATATGCAGAAGACAGGAAGAAATGGAAACAGATGATCCACTGTGGCGACCCCTAATGGGAACTGCCGAAAGAGAAGAAGTTGAGACCAGGTTATTTGAGGACATACTGAGGGGGGAAAAGTATGCAGCCAGACAGTTTGGGGAGAAATGTCTTGATTTGTTTCTGGAAGGAATTACCTGCGGTTTATCTTTTTGACCTAGCTTAAAAGGATGACAAAATTAGTTTTTTTTTTTTTTTTTTACCATAAACTGCTCATCTAGTTAATGTAGTTTTTGTGCCTGATTTTTTTTTCTATTTTATCAAGTGTGGTGTGTGGTGCAGCGGTAGCGTTGTTGTCTCACAGCAAGAGGTTCTCCTGTTCAATTCTCAGCTGGAGTGCGGGAATGCCTTCTGTGTGGAGTCTGCATGTCCTCCCCGTGGTTGGGTGGGTGTTCGAAAGACATGCATAAATGGGAGTGCCTTCGTTGAAGGTTGAACGTCGAGCTGGCACCTCAGCATTCGTGAAAAATCTACTGCCAATCAATAGCGGACCGGAGTTCCGCTGTGGCGACCCCTAACCGGGAAAAAAGCAGAAAGACAAACAACAAACAACAACAAATCAAGTGTAAATGTGCTTAGTGGTTAAACATAAAAAATATAGCCGAAGCTGAAGTTCAACAGTGGGTGAAGCAGGCTGATATTTATGGCCAGTTATGAACTAGTGTGAGGCAACCTGCCTGCACAACCCACAAGATTAAACAAGAGAGTCCCCTACCAATAAAGTGAAGGATACAAGACTAAACAGAAATGCAGGCCAAGAAGGAAAGCAATAATACCGGATCTGAATAAAGATGCAACTACACAGAAAGTTCTAAAGAAAGAAGACAACGGACTACTGATGTTACTTGATAGCATAGGCTATTTTAGGGAACCATCAACTAGTATTATAATGGGCTAATCAACAACTGGGATTGTAAAATTACAAATTAAATGCCAAAGACATTTTACAACTGTATATGTTTATGTTGAATTGTGTTAGACATCTAATATGTTTTATGCTTTATTATTGATGTTACTATGGCATGCACCAAGTTGTTTCTAGTATAATAGTATGTATGGTCTATTTGCATAGCTTCACCTTGTTCACTAATGTTATTCATGTAATAGTGTTGTGCGTAGACAGCTCATACTAGTGTCTAATTTATTTCTATAAGTTTGTGCTGTTACTGGTGCATAGAATCACACTGGAGAACCACGACAGATTGCTGCTCGCTATATTTTTATCTGTGGCTGCATAACTGTCTGGGTTTTTGTTTTCTAATGTTCTTCCAATTGGCTCAGTATCTGCATATACTAAGTAGTGGTTCAGGACATTGTCCTGCATGTGGTAGCTATTTGCTCAGTGTGTTTTTTATAATCTTTATAATATATATTTACCATCTCAAAAGTGCTTACTCCTCTCTGTACTCTTCTTTTCTAGACCTAACACCGCTCTTAAGTATTCAACTGCGGTACCACCTTTAACATTCCTATAAGAAAAGCGCAGTCCGGGTCTGAACTGTCTGCAAACAGCTACAGTTAACTTTGAGTATGTGTCTACCTGTTTGAGCCAATCTTCATTTTCCCTGAGAGCACTGTGCTTTGGCTGTAAGCAGCCCCCCACCACCACCACACACATCTTCCACTTTCTCTTATTCCCTTCTGTTAGCAAATAGTATCCATAACTGATCAATACTGTGTGTTTGTTAATTTACACTATGACCACAGTAGCCTACTGATACAAGGTTATCCTGGTTTTCCACCTGAGAAATTAAGAAAAGACTTACAGTTTCAGAGCAGTCCTTGGTCAATTGTGATTGTTTCTTAACACATACTTGTCTTGCTTTGTGATTGTTTCCAGCCCCTCATACAAGAACCTAACAGGGTCGCTACCGCTTCGCTCCCCACCCTGCCCCTATTCCCCCACCCTCAGTGGTCCCACCTTTATTGCACTCAAACCCCTCCCATCTTTCCAGTAGCCAACCACAGCGCTAACCCAACACTACCTCCTCCATATTCCCTCTACTATCACACCTCCTCAACTGACATGTACAAGCATGCCTTTCCTTTGCTCATTGCATGCACTCTCCTTGCATATCTTACATCCTACCAAAGCTCCATCATTCCCCCACTCAATCACTACCACTGTACTACTACTCACACCACCACCCACGTCTCACCCATACTCAGCTCCCCTCCCACCAGCTCAAGAACCATCCCTATGCACCCCCCACATATTCTACCAACTATATTACTCAAACGTAAAGCATCCCTACAACTTAACATAGTAACCCTCCCACCATACCTATTACCCACACAGCACAATCATAAAGTTTCCCTTATAAACAAACACATTCAAAAACTGAGAAAACTAATAATCTCATGCATATCAAAACTAGCCCTAAGTGGAGACATCCACCCCAACCCTGGCCCTACCATCTCCAACCCCAATCCTCATAATCAGACTAGAAACCACAACTTCTCCCATATTACAGCCAATAGAAAGCCAAGTGACTTCCTTCTACTAAGCCTAAATATTAGAAGTATATCCAACAAAGTCCATGACCTCCATGCCACCATAGACTTATACTCCCCAGATATAGTCATCCTGACAGAAACCTGGCTAAAACCTCACATTACCAGTGAGCAAATACTCCCTACAGGTTACGGCATACTAAGAGTAGACCGCTAAACAAAAGGAGGTGGTGTAGCTATAATATTTAAACAGCATCTAAACATCCAGATCTTAAAATCATCAGCTCCACAAATAGGCAATGAAGAAATAATACATACCAACCTCAAAATTAACCAAAACAAAACCATCAACATAATTGGATGCTACTTCCCACCTGGCCAAAACATCCCTCCACTAGAAAACCTCCTCAGCTGGTCTACCCACAATCTCCCCCAAGAAACTATCATCTTAGGTGATTTCAATATTGACTGGCAATCCTGTTCTGGCAACAATCCAACCCATCATGTACACCTTCATGGCTTCACCCAACTAGTCCAGTCACCAACAAGGATAAATAAAAACTCCAGCAAGCACACTACCCTGGATTGGATACTAGTCAGTAAGAACCCCCAGTCATATATAACAGGCTGCTTATCAGATAGCCTCAGTGATCACTCCCCAACATTCCTACTCAAAAAATACTTGTACCAAGCTAAACCTGTCATCTATCGTCAAATACGTAAAAAAATAAACTTTAACCCACTCACATTCATCTCATCCCTCAAAGAATGTAACTGGCATGCTCTAAAGTACCTCAGTCTAGATGACGCAGTTGAATTTTTTAATACTACATTCCTGAACATCCTTAATTACCATGCCCCCATAAGATTTTCCAGAACCAAAGCACAACCCTCCCCATGGCTACAGAAAACCACTAAGTCAGAAATGAAAAACAGGGATAAAGCCTGGGAGCACTGGCGCAAAAACAAAACCCCCGCAGCTAGACAGAAATTCCTAGAACTACGCAATAGAGTCAAAAAGCTAATAAAACGGGACAAATTCCAATACTACCAGTCTGCCCTAGACTCCTCACAACACAGCCCCAAACAATTCTGGTCCTCCATAAACTCCATCCTCCACCCAGGTAAAGTCAGTACCCCTCCTCCTAACATCCCTCACTCCTCAGAAACTATTGCTACCTCATTCAACACACACTTCACCCAAACCATACTATCACTAGCTAAACAACACAACCCCCCTCCCCTCCAACCCACACCTTCAACTAGTAATCTCCCACTGCCTTCTCTTTTCTCCTGTACCTACCTCCAACATAAAAAACTCTTAACTAAACTTAAACCCACCAAATTAGCAGCAGACAACCTCCCAAGTGAATACCTACAAATCGCAGCTGATGCTCTGGCCTACCCAGTATCCATCTTGATTAACCGATCTCTGTCAGAAAGTTACGTTCCCACATTGTGGAAAGTCTCGCATATAATTCCCCTCCACAAAGGCGGACCCTCTGCAGAACTAACCAATTACCGCCCCATAGCTATTCTCTCTCCACTCTCCAAAATACTAGAGAGATGCATACACTCTCAGGTCTCACACTACCTCCTTACTAACAACCTCCTTTTCAGTACTCAGCATGGTTTCCAACCAAACTATAGCACCATCACTGCCTTACTCTCCTTTACTAACACTATCCTTCAGCATAAAAACAATGGCTATCTCTCCTCTGCTACTTTCCTAGACCTATCTAAAGCATTTGACATGGTCCCACACAAACAACTTATCTCTGTCCTCAATAACCTATCCTTCTCACAATCAGTCACCAACTGGTTTCAGAGTTACCTGTCTGACCGCCAACAATCCGTTGTATGGCAGAATGACATATCTCCCCAACTACCTGTCTCCATAGGGGTTCCCTAAGGATCCATCCTTGGACCCCTACTTTTCTCTGTTTACACCAATAGTCTAGCCTCTGCCACCAAACATGGCACACTCATCCAATACGCAGATGACTCAACCATCATCTGCTCAGCCCAGTCCCTACCCAAACTGCAAAAAGTCACACAGGAAGCCTTTTCCTCTGTTGAAACATGGTTATCCGATGCCCAATTAATACTCAACCCAAACAAAACTAAACTACTCATCTTCCAACCCACCAAACATACTCAAAACAACTCTCACTTTAACATCACAGCAAAAGACAACACCACTATATACCCAACTGAACACACCAAATTGCTAGGAGTGGAAATAGACAATAAACTAAAATTTGACAGTCACATATCCATGACCATAAAAAAAGTCCACAAAAAACTAGGAGCATTATACAGAAATAAACAATTTCTCACCAAAGCAGCAAAGATTTCAATAGCAAATTCCCACCTTATCTCCACCCTACTTTATGCCTCTCCAGTATATACCAACCTAAGGCAATGTGATCTAAACAAGCTAGAGACCTGCTACAACAAAATCGCCAAATTCGCCACAGGGGCATCCTACCGTAGTCACCACTGTCTCTCACTTGCTGAACTGGGCTGGCTTGAACTCCCTTACCTCCTTCAGTGGTATCAACTCACACTCGCCCACAAACTAGTAAACCATCCACTAAATGTCCCATCCCTCCAGAATCTACTCCAACCCTATTGCACCACCAGACCACTAAGATCCAGCAACAAAAATCACTTGCAGATCACTAAAGCCAATAACTCTGCTGGTGAAGCACTATTCTCTTGCGCCATAGCTAAATTATGGAACTCACTCCCACCCACAATTACCTCCGTACCATCATGCACCAACTTCAAAACTTTATTAAAAGCGCACCTAAAAACATGCTGGCTATGCCCTTGCAACTCCCACTCTAATATCATCCACCCCATCCAACTACTACCTTTCTTTCACCTCCACTAACTACCTTGATGATAGCAAGCTCAGATGCTCATAAGCCTAGTACTTATTATACAGCAGGAACTTCTCATTGTTACATTTGTTAATGTCTGTTATGTACTTCACAGATAAAGATTCTAGTTGTCTACTGATGTACTATGCTCTTCATCTGTAAATATGTTGTAAGTAATTTCTATGTTAAATTGTTAATCGCTATGTAATCCAATGTAACTACTGTCTGTTTATTTTACTGTGGAGCTTTTCTCCCCGGGCCTCTGCTGAAAATGGATCCACGTCCAGTCGGACACTCGCGGTCAACAAATTTAAATAAATAAATAAATAAATAATAAATATACCCAAGATGTCAGTATCCGCTCTGCAGTACCAGTATCACTGCATCACAATGTATTTGCATTTTTTCTAATCTGTTACACTCGAAAACAACCTGATGGGATTGCTATAATGACACCACAGCAAAAGCTTCTTTATTCCACAATGCAATTTCGTATCTCCATAACATTATAACAAACAGGCAAAATATTTTCTGTTGTCTTATATTTGTACTCATTTACAAGGGAACTACTGTGATGTTGACCATCAGTGGCTACAGGGTCATTTTATTTAGATTTTCAGTGACTCAATCTCCTAAATATTATTTTACTGTACTCTTGCATTTTACATTTGCAAGAGAAACTACAGTAGTTGAATCTAGGAACAGCAACCAAGTTACTTAATTTACTTAAGGCATTAAACATCTTAGATTAAACTACTCCTCCCCTACCCATTGACTGATTCAGCCAAAACGTGCATAAAAGATCTGACAAGTAGGTAAAGACATTACTTCAGGCTATTTGCAGCCATAGACTGGGCCACAGTAAGATGGGAATAAGAAGGGAAAATTAAAGCATTTTATAACTGGAATGTGTTGTACATTAACATAAAACTGTAACATTTCCAATATAAGTACACAGTATACAGATGAGGAGAAAATGACAAAGCCACGTCTTTTTGAATTTTTATGTTTCGTCCTCCAGGTTTTAAAAATGTTCTTTAAAGCCATTATAAAGTGCTTCACTGTTCTACTGCTTGTCATAATTAGGTTTGTTTATTTAACAAACAAAAGTCCTAGCACATTGACTTCACTGACGGTCATGGGCAGGATTCACAGAGAACTTCCGTGGTTCATTCTGCAGGTTTAGTTCACACCTGAGGGTTTACAAAAGGGATAGAGGAACTAGTACGTACAGCATGGGATGTTTGTTTTAATTGGGAACTTAAAAATCTGTTAGGATGTGGTCCCAGAATTGTTTATTCTAGGGGAAGAAATATCAAAGAATTTTTAGAACAACACATTCCCAGAAAAACAACATCTAAAATGAATAGATGTGGAACCTGTAGGTTTTGTAGATTTATTAATGACGGACCTTATGTAAGTGTACAGGGCTATAACAGGACTATCCCATGCCCAGGTAGGATGAATTGTAACACCCAAAAGGTACCAATTGTAGTGCATTCTACATTGGTAAGACTATTCGAAGAATGAAAGATCGGATAGGTGAACATCTTAGGGCCATCAAGATCAGGATTCCCACAATGCTCTATATACACATAGTATAGTTTGCACCAACTTTAAGAGATTTTTATTTTTTGTAATAGATAGGGTGTTGTTCAATGAAAGAGGAGGTGACGAAAAATTAAAGGTGGAATTATTAGAATATAAATGGCAGGTTACGTTGAATGATTTCATTTCCTTAGGACCTATTTTGAGACAAAGGGCATGCATAATTTAGATACTTTCAAGTGTTTATAATAATAGTAAATATTGTAACAGTACAGTTTTTATATATATTTATATATTTTATCATTGCACTTGTGGGGTGGGTATGTATTTGTTTGGCATAGGTTTTATTCATTCATTGATTATATTACTTTATGATGAATGTTTTTGAAAACTTGTAACTGGATGATTGAACAATCAATGTGTGCATATTAATGGTTTGTTGAATTGCTATCACTCACTCTGATGAAGCCATGCAACGATGGTGAAAGCGCTTAGTGTGTGGAGCAATATTAAATGCTTTGGAAGTACTCTGGTGGTCGTGGTTCATTTTTTATTTTATTAGTTTTCATATCCATTGGGTATTTTTTGTTTTTTCATTATTTGGTTTTACGAAGGTAACCTGAAGTCACTATTGGTTCTGCCCTGCAATGAATGAATATTTCACCAAAATTGGTTGAGTTAATTTAAGTGATGAAAGTACCTAATGATGTGGTTTGCAACACTTGACAGACAAGATGCATCTCAAATGCAGCTTGTGAGACTGCTTCAGTGTGAAACTGAAGGCAACTCAGCATAGCTGTTCAGGAAACTATTCCTTCTTGAATTTTCTATCTTCTGTTTGATTTTAAGTTTATAAATTATATCAACAAAGTTTAATTTCTTGTATGAAAAAAATGTGACTGAACAGTAAAAATGCAGCTAAAATTTAGATATGACTGTTGTCTATAGTGTATCCTTTTTTTTCTTCAAAATGACATCCATTGCCACATGGAAGTAAACAAGTTAGTTAAATAGTACTGCAATTTTATATATATACTACAGTACAAACTTAGCAAACTTTCAGCATGAACTATTTCAATCTGCTTCTGCAGTGCAGCTGATTTATAGTAGGCATCACAAGATGTCGTTCCAATACGGATTGGATTACCTTAAAGAAGAAGCAATTAGTAAAGTATTACATGCTTGCTAATGCCAGTAACACTTCTGCTCATCTCCCAGCTATTACCACATAGTACAGACAAGGGGAGAAAACTACTGCTTTTAGATAGACTGGGATAATCACATCATACCTCTCAACCTCTTAGCACACAAAATCTGGACAAAGCCAAAAATAATGGGGGGTACAAAGGCCCAAAAAGAGGAACAGATTTTAAATACTAGTCTTATAAATTTAGAAAGTTGCTAGAATAACAGGATTTGTGTTAGCAGTAACTTTCTGATGGATATGAAGTCTGAAACTCAAGTATGTGTCATTATTCTGTGATTTAAATCAGCAGTACTTTTCCAGAACCATAAATTTTATGAGGAACAGACCAAAAATATGAGGCAAAAATCTGGACAGTTGAGAATCATTGAATTAGACCTCCCACCATTTCAGGAAGGAAGCAGAAAGTACCTGCAATAACAAAAGGCAGCAAGTGGTAGGCTACATATACATTCGGACTGCAAATAATGAAATTTACATTAGGCAAACTTCCCTGCAATGCAGCAGAATACAGTTGGCAGAGGTAAAGACTGAATACTTTCACCACAGTCTCAAAGTGTGAGTTTGGATCATTTTAAATTCATCAACACCAAACTGAGCGCTCTTTGTTTCACTGAAAGCAATGTTCTGAGATGGAATAGCTAAAAAACTGCAGAATCAGAAAAGTACACCATATAAATCACTAGGGCTAAGGGCTTTGCAACTGCACTGCAGAATGCCCTTAATCTAACCACTTTATTGAATCATATGAAAACTAAAGTAGGTCATCACCCCTTCTTGTTTGAAGTTTAAAACCCAACCATCGAAGCATAATAAATGCACAGCAAATGTAAAGTTATCATCCACTGAACGTTTTAATAAAAAAATAAAAATTCTACCCAGGGTCTTTTCAATCTGATTTACTTTAAAAAAAAATAATTTCAGAGGAAAAGGCTGGCTTCATGCCCCTTAGCAATACACACAGCACATTAATATACAAGTATTTAGCTTTAAAACAGAATTCTGATAATACCTGCCCTATAATTTTATTTGGTGCTTAGAAAACATTTTGACAAGGTCATCTTGTATTACTGTACTCTGTCCTTGAACAAATGGCTTTTCCAAAAACCTTAACAGTGGCTTTTAAGTGACAGTGTAAGTTGCTGGTGGCCAAGATTTTAGTCAATGGATATCTTCCTTGCTCCAAGCAGAATTGCAAAGTGCGCCAGAGAAGGGTGTCTGTTGTCTCCTTTAGCCTGTATCTGAAATTCTTGATTAGAGCCATATTCTCCAACCTGGCCATTGACAGCACCCAGGTTTCCTTAGAATTCTGTGTATAAGATCGGTATTCTAAGTTGCTTCTATTGTTAATCTGCTGTTTTGTTACAACTCTGCATATAAGACTATTACTGTAACTTGCCTCTGTTTGTACTGTTTTTGTATTGTTTTCCTTAGAACTCTATGTATTAGAACATTAAATATTTTTATTTTCACTGTTTGGAGCTTTTCTCTCTGGGCCTCCACTCAAAATGGACTTTTCTTGCTGAGACAACTATCCCAGTCAACATAAATAAACAAACAGGGTGCAGCTTAAGTTATTTTATGTTGATATTATGCTACATGTTCAACACCCTGTAATGAGAAGTTCTTAAATGAAGGAATTTATGTGCGAAAGACCACAAGGAATTTTAAATTGCACAGAAAGCCAAATTGTGTACACAGGCTCTACAAAATATGCTGCATGACATGCAAGAGACAGAGGAAGTAACAGTTAAATCATGCTTTCTAAATAGTAATCTTTGGATGAATTAAAGGGAAGGACCACTATTTAATGATAAAATACTGCCCTTTGACATATGAAAGATGACACAGAGCCCAAGAAAACTGAAAGTTATACGAAACTATATAATCCATCTGTATAATCAAACAGATGCATAATCTAGAATACCAAAGCAAAGAAAGCAGCAATGGGAACATGACGTGAGGAGGGAACTTATGGTTGTCAGGAGTTTTTAGTGTTTGTTTCCAAAGTATTTTACAACTCAATAAGAATGGCAAAATAAAACAATGAACAGTATACAATAAATTATTACAAAATATGTTTACAAGTGTGTCTTTTCACTGAACAACAACATAAATGAAGACAGTGATATCATACATAATAATTGCAGTTCATTAGTTACTCATCACTGATATCAACCAAAACTAGGAGATAACCAATGGTGGCAAAAACAATCACTGATTCTGAAGCTATTTGGCAGGTCAACTGTTGTTAAAAGTCAGCTGGAAGAATTAGTCAGCTCTGTTGCATAGAGTGATAAATCCGTCACTAAGCTGCAAATGACCCAAATTTGACTAGAGGTTTTGGTGCCTGTAGGAGCTGGCTGGGGAGAATGGGAGTGAGCAGATGTTGTTGGCCTGTCCATCCTGTGGGAGGGAGATGGCCCTGGTTTGCCACACAGGTGAAACCTAGCCAGAGCACAAGGTGTTCACCCAGAGGAGTTCTGAGCTTTACAGGCTCACGCTATTATAGCATATTCACACTAAGTAGCAGAGAGGAAATTATTACTGACTTTTGAGTCAGTTTTGTTT
This sequence comes from Protopterus annectens, assembly GCF_019279795.1. Lineage (NCBI taxonomy): Eukaryota > Metazoa > Chordata > Ceratodontiformes > Protopteridae > Protopterus > Protopterus annectens. Next base: position 1,301,032,238 of record NC_056728.1, on the reverse strand, counting down.
GATGTGAGTTACTGGTCCTAATAAAGCTGTTGGTGGTTTTTACTTTTGGTTTCACCAGTTTTATCAACTTACTCTAAAGTATATGCCCTACTTCATGTCATTAAAGTTCAGGAAAATGCTTAGGGGAGGGGAAGCGAGAGAAGAAAGTTAACTGTAAGTAAAGGAAACATTTTTCTTAATAGTACTATTTTGGTGGTGAATTATTTTCTTTGCATGCTATAAAGTTTTCTCAATTATAAGTATAATGGGGATTGTAAATAAGCACTGCTGTTCTTTTTTCCATTTCTTTCTCCCTTCTCTCTTTCTTCTTGTTCAGTTTTAAGAAATTTAAAAAAAAAAAGCTTAGTTAAAAGAGCATTACAAAAGAAAAATTAATGTGCCTTTTCTCATTCTTGCATGGGAGAATGACTGGTTTAAGGACCTCAGATTGATTTAGTAACAAGTTTTAAGAGAAAGCAAGCAAATGAAAAAGAATACTGAACATTATGAGGCTTTTTTCTAGCAAATGAATGTATGATTAGCATCAGTTCTTTATCTGGCCACTATGTCTCAATGGAAACAATCTGATAAAGAGAAATTCACTGTCTGGTTCTCATGTCTCCACGGAGACAATCTGATAATGAGAAATTGGCTGTCTGCTTGTCATATCTCCATGGAGACAATTTGATAAAGAGAAATTGGTTACAGTCTGCTGGACAGTGACTGGGTGGGGGGAAAAAGAAAAGAGAAACTGGCTAGGAGATAATGTTCTCTGAAAGCATTCAGGAGTTTTCCCAGTTGGCAGAGCTATAAAGATAAGACAAAAACAGTTAGCACTTAGTAGAAGCACAGGCTACACCACACATCCTAACATGGATAACATTTCTTTTAGGTTAACTCAAATCTATGAGTGTGGTTTGGGGCATTTGTTCCCATTAGGAGGTAAAAACTTCAGTATCTGAACATGTACATAGTTTGTGTGTCAGTTTTAGGGCAGTATTGGAGGTTTGTTTGTTTTTTTGTCTGAGGGCTTTCAATAAAACATAAAGTTATGTAAGAGGCGACATAGGCTCAAACAGATATAACAAAAAACAACTAAATTAAAGTTCAACCTACCAAACAGTGTATGCATGTAACACATAAGCTGGAAATAGACATTTAACAAAAAAATATGTTATACAAAAAAGGTGGGAATAATAAAATTTTACTACAATGATGCTTTCTGTGATGTCTTTAAATGTAAATGGTCTCACAGATACATACAAGAAAGAATGTTGTTGTTGTTGTGTCTTTCGGCTTTTCCCGGTTAGGGGTCGCCACAGCGGAACTCCGGTCCACTAATGATTGGCTGTAGATTTTTACGTGCCGAGTTGCCAGCCCTGATGCACAACCTTCAACGAAGGTATGCCCATTCACGCATGTCTCCACACAGAAGACGCTCTAGCTGAGAGTATTTATATGCCACCTAAAACTGCTATATTGGAGCTTAAGAAAATTCTGGGAGAAATAATCAGTTTTCGGCAAGGAATATTACTTACAGTTGTGGACTGGAATTTGATTTGCAGTAGTGTAGCTGTGTCTGGGGAGCACAGAAGGGAAAGCATAACAAAGGAGGGTAGATTTTTTAAGAAATTAATTCAGTAATATGAGTTCGGAGTGAATTTACATATTATTCCCCAAAATATAAAAACTGGGCCAATTTAGATATAATTTACATTTCACAGGAACATGTGAATTTAATTGAAGGTCTTGCTACAGACCCAATAACTATTTCAGATCATGCACCAATAATAACTAAAGTAGCAACACAGGGTAATGCAATAAAATGAGACATTAGTTCTTTCCCAGCTAACTGTTAAAAAGAGAGGAACTGAAGGAATGGGTAGTGGAGATTATTCAGGAGTAATTCGAGAGGATAGAAATTACTTCTGAAAATATAGATAGGGAGGGGATAAAATTAATGTGAAGTTTAAAAATAGGGTGGAAATAAAAGAAAGGGAGCTATGGTTAAGAAGTAATAAGAATTATTTAGAGGGAATGACAAATGTTAAAAGTACTGCAAAACGGGAGGAATCTCATAGAAAAAGAGGAGGATCAACTGCAAAATAAGTGAACTGCCTTGATAATATACATGAGTTTAGAAAGATAGTGACTGCCTCGATAATATACATCAGTTTAGAAAGATTGCTGTTAAGCAATTGTTTTTTGATAGTAACACTAGACCACAAAAACTTTTAGCACAACGACTCAGGTAACAGAAAGTAGAAAGTGATGTCACTAAGCTTGGGAGCCTATAACAAGGAAGGTAACAAGAGATCCTGTAGAGATATTAGAAACATTTTTGGAAATTCTATGAAAGTCTGTATAAAGCAGAGAAATATGGAAATCAAGAAAACATACAAATGGAAATGTTTATGGAAGAATTAAATATGTCACGGTTAGAAGCAGATGAGGGGTATTTCAGAGCTACACACTTAAGGCTCCTATACATAGCACAAGCAGAAAACTATAATTTAAAGTGGAAAAAGATAATGATCAAACCGAGGGGGGGGGGGGCTGAAGAGACTGGGATTTTGGATGCAGGCCTTTAAGCAGAATAACAATAATCATAAAGAATATTACATTTATAAAGTAGCACAAAGCATCCTAATAACTAAGCCAACACAGGAATAGAAAAAGGAGATTCTGCTGATAGGGATGACTGCAACTAGGGATGTAGACAATAGGCAAGAGGGGGCTGGAATTTATAGGAGAAAACTGGCAAACAAACCAAAATATTGAGAAAGACAATGGAATGGGACGACGCCAAGAATTTATTTGGTCTGAGCATTAGAGACTGCCTTCCCTTTCAAGGATTGATATCAGAGTATAGGCGAAGAGAAAGAAAAGGGGGGTCCTAAATGAAAGATCAGCACTTGTAGAGTTTTTAGTAGAATCTAGAACAGAAGCTGCTGTTTAAAAAGGAATAATTAGTACAGCATATAAAATACTGCATGCTAACTATAAGAATCAATCAGAGGTGGTTAGAAAGGATTGGGAAGAGAGATTGGATAAACAATTCACAAATAAACAATGGGAGGATATATGTATGTCTTCCAAATCTGCAACAAAGCCTAGAAGATTTAAGATTTTTGCTTGGAAATCTGTACATAGATATTTTATACCCAAAGTAGACTCCAGAGAATTTTTCCTAAGGTAGACAGCAAATATTGGAGGTATGAAGGGGAAGAAAGAGGTAATTGGGAACATATTTTCTGGGAGTACAGTGAGTTGGTGGACTTTAAGGATTCCAAGTAGGATGCACTGTCTGAGATGCTGGGTGGTCAGATTCGTGTGACGAGGGAGATGATTTTTCTGAGCTACGAAACAGAATCATAAATGCCTAGACATGGTAAGGCCTTGATGTGTCTAATTATAGTGGCTGCCAAAAAAGCAATTACTAGAAAATGGAAATCAAACTCTAAACCAACTATACTTGAAGTAGTGAATATAGTGACTGAGATAAAACAACTGGAATTAAGATCTTTCAAAAACAGTAGTAGAAAACTGCATAGGAAAAAATGGGAATTATGGGATCAATACATACACGGGATGAGTGAGGTTTAAAAGAAGGCAGGACTTAAATGAGCTATGTAATGTTTGAAAATTATTGGGTAGATCATAAGTGATGTATAATGTTTGCAACTAGGAGTGTGTCAGTATGGTTTGTGATATAAAATGCTTGCAACTAGGAGTGTGCCAGTATGCTTTGTTTTCATTTATATAAATGTATGCTTGCCTATGTCATAAGTGATGGTTTAATAAAGATGTTTCTTGTTTTAAAAAAAAAGTGCAGGAACTGAATAATTTATGTAATGTTTCTTAGGTTATATAATATATAGCAATATATGTGAAGTATAATTTTTGTAAACGTGAACTTGTTAATAAAGTTGGATTACTTTTATATAAATGTAAATTTGCCTATGTCACAAGCGATAGATAATTCAATAAAGGTGTTCAATATAAAAGAACACCACTGCTTCTCCTAACCTCCACAAAACCAAACAGTAAACATCAGTCAGAAGTAACATACTGCACCTCACGAAAGAAAACACAAACAAGTTGAAGCTTGATACTGCTCAGCTTAAGAAGGGCACCATGTGACAGTTAACATAACAATTACAAAGTGCCGGAAAAGCAACAGCAGTAGTAGCAGTGCAATGCAAACTCAGGTCCTCAAGACAGAAGAATAATTCATCTGCCAGAAGATTAAAGTCAAAGTTCAAAATATTGATAAGCAGTGGTAAAGACTACAAAAGACCGCAAGAGTATTTTGTCAACTGGTAAATGACAGCTATCTGCCATCCATCCAGTCTCAATGCCTGCTTTATCTGATTAAAATTTACGGGGATCTGGAGCTTATTAAAGTAAGAAGTAGGCATAAGGCAGAAACTAGTCCTGGACAAGAGTTTTGACTATCAACAGGGACATGCACACTCACATACTGTATGCACCTCTAAGACCAATTCTGAACATAAGCAACTCATCCACCTACAAGCCTTTGAGATGGTGGAGAAAACTGCAGCCACTGGCAAAAACATACATAGACATGGGGAAGGAACTGCATATTCAAAAAAGAAAAACAAAAATAAAAAACAATTAGAGGCTCAGGTACTTGACAGAGCTGGCAGGGGATGATGGGCATGCCCATTCCAGGGGAAAGGCAGAATGAAGCATGACTCAAAGCCATAATCCTTTGGAGAAGGGAGGGTGTAATGAGCCTGCCTATGGAATTCTCTTCCCAGTGATATCAAGTTGGTCTGCAGACCACCAAAGTTCAGGATCAGGCTGAGACAGTTCTTTAGTGGATGAATAAGTACACCAGGGAAACTATTTAATCAAGCAAACGGTGTGCTACTTCACTAGGATCAATGCTGCTCTGGTTTGTCCTGTATTAGATGTTGGTCTAGAACTACTGACCATCATTGTTTAACTTACTCCAATCACTAAGTTACATGTTCCTTGATATTGTTATGTTTGCTGTAGAACCAATTAACATAAATTTGTTTTTGACTTGTGCACAGGGTGCAAAGGACCCTTTTGACCAATTCACTTTCTCGGTATTGAAAAGAATAAGTCTATGAATGAATGAATAACTAAACAAAAACAAACATGCTAATTTATTGTTACTAATTTTCTCCATGCCCTTCTTCAAAGGTATATGACCAGGACAAATCTGAGTCATCCGAGCTAACTGCCACCAGTGTATCCTGTAATTCAATGATTGTTCCATTTGTCATCCTGCTGTTTCTTCCCCCTTACTGGTAGGGACCAGAGGGAGATGAAGGCTAGGGCAGTGTCATTATACTTGTAAAGTTGGGGGTTTTATCCTATGTTTTCACTCTGCCACTTTGGCTGGCACATGTATTGCTGAGCCAGGGCCTGCTGAGCTGCATTGCTTCTGTGGATTTGCTGATTTCTAGCTACTCGTCACTTGTTTCCTGCCCTCCCCCCATGTTGCTGCACTGTCACCCACACTACAGTATGTGATTAAACTGCCTCCCTCCCCAAAGGATATATAAGCCAGCTTTGGCTACTCATTCTCAGCCTTCTCAGAATTCTCCAGCAGCTGGATCTGCTAGCTGTACTCGGATCACCTGGCCTCAGTCAAGCTTTCACTTTTCTGTGCCGTGAAGTCAGCGCCTTCAGCTCTCCTCTGATCTGTACGCACATGTACAGCAAACAAATTGTGGTAAAGATTCCAAATGGCACAAACTTGAAAACACTGACTGACAACTACAGTCACATCTGACCAGAAAAGATATAGTGGCTTAGTCTCCACAAACAAACTTGTACAACTAATCTAATTATGAGACAGCCCTTCAGGGTAAATGCAAACAAAAAAAGTAGGTCTTCTCTGCAGATGAATCACACATTAAAATTCATTTCTTGGTAAGGGGTGACTCAACACACACTTCAGAGCTTCTTACAAAAAAAGAAATGCAGTCCTGCTGATAACTTGTTTATCCAAACCTCAAGAAAGTTTATATAAATTCAGTCATGCAGAGGTGCCAAGTCAGGCGTTGAAAACACTGGAAAGTAAGTACAATTCCAGCGGCAAATTTGCTAAGTTATCTACTTGTATTTACACACATCTTCCATTTTATTAGCAGTACAGTAACTGCACAGCGAAATGGCTTGTGCCTGCATTATTAATAAGAATATTAAGTACTATGCAGTTCTGAGCCCGGTAACATTGTTTCTTCAGTTTCAAGCAGCAGCATTTTTATATCTATTCATGTCATTTGTCTCACAACTTGTGTCATTCAAGAAATAACTGAATCAAAACCATCACTTCTTTGTCTACGTGGCCTGCTTAGAGATTACGTTGTGAATGCCTGACAGACTACTGATCTGAGAGCATGGTATTAAAACAAATTAACTCTTAAGGTCATGCTAATGGTGGGGGCCACAGAGAGAATTACTGCCATCTCCTAAAAGGCTTTGTTGCCTGAAGTGAGCTTGCAGACACATTCTGAAATTAAACTTTCATCTGCACATCACTGTATTTCATCAATCTTTTATTACAGCATTGCTCAGAATCATCATCTGGTCAGATATCATTAAGGTAGCATTAATCCTCAAAACCAAGGTCTTGACACATAAATTAGCATTAGGAACACGCTTGTTAAACAGAGGTTTCTGATAAACGTTCTATCATCAGACATGTACTTGCAAAATATAATTCATCAATCTTTAGTGAAACGCTTGATCTTTTTACCATTCAATTCTAAACTGACATTACTGGAAAGAAGTCAGCACTGAGCAATATGCTGACAATGATGAAATGTTTGGGGATGACAAAAACAGCCAGAAATGAACAACAACGCACCGTGCAATGCATGAAATGTTTGTACCACTGTGATTCAGAACCATGAAATGAATGAAATGGTAGTATTATGGTGCTCTGACAAGTGAAATGAATGAAATCTCAGTGCTGCAGTAGTTCGACTTACTCTGCGGAACCTGTAGATCCACACTGCTGTACCTCTGATAACACAAGTAAATGGCCTCATGCTATCCATATTAGCAGCTGAACAAAAGCTAGACGGTACAGTAAAAATGAGCTGAATGCTTTTTTTTTCATACAACAGATGTTATACCAGCATTGCTTTTGCCAGCTCAAGCACATGTCTTGTAGTTCTCTTGGTAGAAGCAAAGCAGCTTCAGACACTTTCTGCAAGAAGACTGCATTATAAGTGGCCCCAGTGCCAATGTGTACCGTTCCATAAATGTCAAACATAGTCTGTCAATGCAAAAAAACAGGCAGCTTCTGCAAAGTAAGAGCTACCTCACCAGTAAACTCCAAGTACATTTACAGTATTTTAGGGCATATCTTGTCTCAAAATTACTACACTAATGCAAGTTCTAATAAACATGCTGAAGGAGGAAAACAGAAAAATATAGTTTCATTAACTGAACTTAAATTATCTGCACTACACAAAACATCCAGTGCACATTGTGTGGATGAAAATTCTTCAGTCTTCAAAACCTTCCCATACTGCACTGATGATGACGACGCAGGGGAACATTTCATCTCTTTCCTGATTATCTTCATGTAGTGCTAATAGTTCCTTACTACAATAGTATGAAAACAATTACCCCTAATTAAAAAATGTAACAACAGAATCAAACTAGAAGAGAGATGGTGTGCCACTTCATTTTTATCCCTGTAATAAAATAATGAAACGTCATGGCTAATTAATCCATGGCACATTATTATGAAATGTAAAGTACTGACTTTGACTGCTAAAAAGCATTTGATTTCAGTGCTTACACATGATCTTCTATTATCTGTACAGAGAACATAGAAGGAAGCAAATACTTTGATCTGTGGAAGGTTTTCTCCTGCAGTACTACATAACAGTAAAAAAATACTACCAGGGCATCAGATAATTTGGGGGGGCACTACAGAAGTACAACTACCTGCAGTAATGGTCTATGGACCTTGTTCCTGAGCTCATCCTTTAGGGGCAGCTTTAGTCATCCCATCCTAAGCAGACACTCACCTGAACTTGCGACCTTAGCTGAAATGTTAGCACAGTGAAAATTGTAGGGGCAAATATAGCAGTCCACTCTGGAAGCTGTACACAGTGCCTTGATACCAAACTCTACAAGTCTTCAATTTTATCCAGTCATTCTAACTAGGAGGGAATGGAATTGTGGCAGGTAAGACATACAGCTGGGGGCTTTTTGCCCAAACATGACAGAGGTGTACACTCCACTGCCTCACTGTCAAACATTCTAGACTCATTGACTGATGCCAAGCTAGCAAAACGCTTTGGTGTCTGGGATATATGGTGGATCAAAGAAATCACACAACAGTCAGCAATGGCAGGTTTGGTAAATTACTCTCTGCACTCAGTTCTCACTTTGAATATGTAATTTACTTTCCTAGCACAAAAGGATAGATTTGGGTTGCTTCTAGTCTGCCTTATAAGTCAGGGTTCACCAGGCTTCTTTTTCCAGAAACTCCACTGAGTTCTTCTAGAAGAAAGAGAAGAAATATGAAGTCAGTTCTTGTTACTCTTCATAATTCTTGCAGCATTTCCTAAAAAGAGTTGATCTTCTGGTCAAACAGATAGGGGCTGGACTCATTGCCTTTGTTCATATCAGAAACACTGGTTTCAGGACTCTTAGATTCATAGTAAAAGCCCAAGTACAAGGGACTAACATGTCCTTCTTACAACCCCACAGAGCAAGCTCATTCACCTTATGAGAGATCAGTACTGGGCACTAGGGAAACAAAAAAACAGCACTCAACTGCCTGCTAGCCAAACATGGGGCATGCTGTGCGAGGCCTGTGCTTTTCTCATATGGGTTGTGCATCACAATCCCTAAGGATGAGTTTTTCCATCTACAACTCAAGCTCCCACCTGACATCAAACAGCTGCTTGATGTCCAGGTACTGAGACATCATCTCTTGCATGGAACATCCTGCTTAACCATCACTACTAGGGACATGTTGGCCCTCATGGGTCGATGGAACCATTCCAGGAGAAAAGCCCCTTATTAAGTGATGAGATGACTCAGAAGACCACATTCCCCACAATAAGAATGGTTAATCATGGGCTCCATTTGACCACCCAGGAGTGGAAAGAAAGGTGCAAAAAACCTTGTGACTCATCCCCCCAGTGTGGCAGCAGAGAGTGCCTCTCCTCCATTTCCCTTATTCTCAAAGCTAAGGGAGGGTTTAAGTTTGATACTTCACTAGCCAAGGGTAAGCTCAGTATTTGCAAGGTTCAGGGGACTGGAAAGATACCAGACTAATCTTGAAGTGGGCCAGACTTTGACTTACTCCTCAAGTGTTTATCCTTGTGGTGATGTTCTGACATATGCCTAGGGTTATGAGAACACTCTCATGCCAATTTCTTGGTTATAAAGTAGCTTTAGCTAATTCTCCCTTCTTCAACTTTAAGTAACTGGAGGGAACTTCTGATCCTTTGTCAGTTATCACTATCATGCACTTCCCTATGACAGTAATGGAAATGCCAGTGCTGGTATTGTTTGGTGATATGACAGATACAGGGCCAATTATTGTGCTTTTGGTATTGAAGCATATGAATGCGTGATTTTGCCAGGATCAAGATCTAAACCGTGGTAAAAACATACTGTTGGAATTTTGAGAAGTGTACATTTATCCAGACAGTATGTTATATTCTGAAGTACTTCAAAACAGGTGAGTGGATACCCTGAAATGTGAAACTTGACAGAAAAATGCACTGAACACAGAATGTTAGGAAAATAACTAATGAAAGATCTATCAAGGACAGTCCTTGATGTTAGATCAGGTGAAGCTTGTAAACATCTTCATTAAGCACTTACAGGTCTACTACACCACCCTGATTCCAAACTCGCTGCCCTTGTTCATCTTTGGAGTCACAGTAAAAGCCGATGCCCACTGAAATACCCAAATGCATGAAACTAACTGTTGAAAGTACATAAAGCCGCAAATTAATTTTATACACATAAAGAAAAAAGTCAATCAAAACGTTTCTACAAAGAGCAAGTCCCCCCTGTACCTTCTATACCTCATCTTTACTTTACCATTGTCACTCCAGATTTACTGTAACTCAAAGAAAGTCCAATATTACACACACATATACACACACACACAAAAACTTTCATAGGTTGCTACTAGGCTATCGGCCCTAGGGCCTATACAAGCCTAGCCATAACAATTCCCTGGCTATTTCTTCCCACACTATTTACTTCCCTGGACCCCTGAGAAAGGGCACTAATTAAAAAAAATAAAACCTTATTTGTTCTCCCTCTGCCAAAGCCCTGACTGATTAGCACATAGGTGATGGAGGGATGGGGGTGAAATGACAACTTGCCCATCTGTTGGGGGGGACGGGGGAGTGGTACGTGGCTCTGGCTCACAGCATGGGTGACACATAGGGACAATACTGAGTGAAGTACCTGTGGAGCTTAAACCTGCAGAGCAGCTGCTACCTAAAGAGCAGGGATGAGCATGTTGGCTGTGGCATGCATGCATGGATGCTCCCCATGGTTGGTAGCATTAGAGAAGCTAGAGCCACCATGGGGATAAGGACATCCTAGGGGAAGGGAGTTCACTGGGTCCAGGAGTCTGGTCCACTATCTACCACCTGTCTCTTGCCTCCCTGGGGAAATAAATGGGTTGCCAAGGTCTTCCATCCAGGGAATGAATGGGCTATACGTTTTTTACCCAGGCTAGAGAATAGTTGTCCCTTGCTCATGAGAAGGTTATGAACAGGATGACTGGGTGAACAAAGGAGATTTATTTGGAAAGACCTGGTGGATGACAAAAAAAAAAAAAAAGATTATTTTTTTCCCACTCGCAGAAATATCTCTACCTTAAGAATGCAACAACAATGAGCAAAAAAAACCACATAGCTACAATATATAACACTTGTATGAGTAAAATGCATGCTCAAGTAACCCTGACTACATTTATGAAAAAAATAATTATACCAGCTTTGAGAGCATGAAAAGGAACCGGTTTCTTAAATATCCCAAGCAAAATGTGTTTCCACTGCTGACCCCTGAACATTAACACAGCAATAAGCCACAATGAGCGTTTATACCATGTTATCGAAAGATGAAAATAGCGAACGCTATTTCATCAGCCCCAAAACATCTAAACATGAAAATATCAAACATTCAGAACAGCGAATTTTTTTCCCATGGAAAAAATTTGCTGCTCCGAAACACATACACCCAGCACAAGCACATCAAACAAACAGCAACCACACACATACACTTAAATTCCTACATCTAACGCTACACTAAACTAAACATACACTACTATCTACCCACTTACGTTAACCCAAACCCTAACCCTACGGTCCGTCACTATCGCACACTCACCTAACCCGCACCCTAACCCTAAACTTAAACCGCCCCTAACCCTAAAGTCTGTCACTATCGTACACACGCATAACATGCGCCCCAACCCTAACTCACTTAACACACCCCTAACTCTAATGTATAATCACACACTTACCTGAACCCAACCCATAACTTTCCACCACAGTGCTAAGAATAGCGAAGCCACAGAAACGGCCAACCAAATTCTTTCCCGAGGAAAGAATTCGCTGTTCTGCAGCTTCACTATTCTTAGCGTTCGCTGAATAGTGTTCGATATCAGAACATTCGAAGTTTTAATACTTCAATGTTCTGATATAGACCCCACAATGATGCAGCATTATTTTTTTATTCACCTAAAAGACACAGAGAAGGTCTGAAGAAGCCATACTGCTTTTATAAGTATGTTTAAAAGGGATTTAAGTTAGAAAATAGAAGTTACAGAAATTACAGTAAACAAGCTATACATAACATTAGGCAAGCAAAAATGTCCTCAAGGGTGGGCATTACTGAGTAAATAACACACCACCCAGGGGTGTTGTGAGGCCCAACTCTGCAAGCAGGACCTGTTTAGTGAGCAAAAACAATATGTCGATTGTTTGGTTTTGGTCCATGTTTCGTGGTGGCTTATTATTCTGCCTTGAAGCCATGTTCTCCAAGAAGGCATTGCTGTTGGCATCAGCCCATTCTGAAACAATTGTTAAGAGCTCAGCTAACTACACAAGTTACACAAAATGTCACCAATAACGGTATACACATTCTGTAAATTTGTATAAGAACATAAGCCATGCATACCATTAAACGTGGAAATTATTTTTATTGTGGATGCAAGCAAACTAACATTTATTTTTCATTTACTGGGCTGACATAATACTGTTTGAGGTACAGGTGCAAATACGTTTGAAAAATGTGTCATTTAGGGGTTTCTAGCAAGTAACACTACTGACTAAATGCTATCACTTGGGCAACTGTGCAAGGATATCTGCCCTTGGATTAAGTTTTGCTTCTGTAAGATACAATAATGTTCTTAATACAGCTGTAATCATTTATGTGTATGTTTATTTAAATAACTGAACTCAGTCTATCACAAGGAGTTATAAATGCTAACCTGTCTATTGGTCTGAAATTTGTAGGCTTGTCATTGTGTAAAAACAAGAACATTTTCCTGTTTCCCTGCTTTGATTTTTAAAGGCCATTGCTAAGTTTTTCAATGCTAATGTTTTGAGAAGGTCATTGGTGAAGATATGCCAAAGAAAAACAAAAGCCTTACAGCGTTTGATTTTTTTTAATCTAGTGCAGACTCCATATTTATTTTATTAGCCTATACTTTTGAATAAATAAATAAACAAACATTGGTTTATGCAGCAGATCTGAAAACTCAATTAAACGACTCTCAGTTGCCCACAAATGATGTAGGCTTTTGTGAGGCAGGCTCAGATGCACTTAAAATGTCAGGCTCAGCATAAAGGACAAATGGTCTCACTGAGATAATACAGCAAGTCACCTAGTAACAGAGAAATGTGAAGAGAAGCAGTCTTATCCGATTGCGATGACATGTACCAAATTTTGCAGAAACTCCAGGGACAAAGTATGTGCTAATGGCAAAAGTGTGAATAAATAGGTACAGGCACATAGACTTGTAATCACTAATTCTGTGCGTAGTGCATTTCCTATGGGATTCCCTAATTGAAATTAAACATTCTCTCTGGATGAAGCACACAGCGAAATACAAATACTAATCTCTCTGTAAGATGACCTTTCTGGCTAATATCTTCAAAGACAGCAGCATAGATTTCCAACTGTATATCAATGAAGAACTTTCACATGGATCAGGCAGCTGCTTAGCTAGATTCAGTGTAGTTTTTTTGCCTTTTAATAATATCTCAGTTAATGCATTCATCTTTTTCTTCTTCTTCTTCTAGGCAATGTGTACTTTTGGATCCCTGTGCTTGATTTACAGTTAGTCTCTGTTGACAATTATCCTAATCAACCTGCAGTTCTACAGGCTTGTTGTCTTACTTAAACACATTACAATGCATTATTTCCCCTACCCATTCAATAAATTGCATATTCTAGTCTACCCCTGTGTTGCAGAGGAATGACCTCTGACTGTAATTCAGACAAGCTGCATTCGGTCAGTGGTACAGATGTGGGAGGAAACTGAATGGACAGGATGGGAGTGAACAGCTGCTGTTGGCTCGATCAATGGGGTGGGGGCTATGGCTCACCACTTAGGTGACACCTAGCAGTGAGATTTGGGTGGTGCTTAAATGCAGTAGTGACCTAATGGACACACACAGTGTAATAAGCAGTCCTACTGTGCAACACAACAGCTAGGTGCAAGCATGCTTTTCTGCGGTGATGGGCTGCATGGTGGAGTTCAAGGCAACCACCACGGGCAAGCAGTTCCATGGGTAGGTTACTGCACAGGGCCCACTAGCTGGGCTGGTCCATACCACCTGTCTCTCACCACTGGAGAACAGATGGGGTGGCACGGCAACTGACAGGAATAAATGGCCTCTATGGCTTTCTCCAGGCTTCAGGTTGCCCAGTTTTCACCCCAAGGAACAAACGGGCCAACTGGATAAAGACAGTACAGGTAACAGACCTGGCCCTGTGGTGGTGGGGATGGGAGGAAGGGTGGATAAAAAAGGTGTTACACTGCATATGCCACTGAAAAGCATACTTGTTTCCCCACTGCTTGTAATAACTGTCTTAATCATCCTAAGCATTCTTGAATACTTTTATTGACTTTGACTGCACTTTTTTAGATGGATTGTGAATATTATTCACCACCCTATTTCTAAAATAGTACAACCCTTACATCTTCTCCAAGCTATCCATATATCTTAAATGTATTCTCATGCTCTCATACCATTTTTATTTTATGGTAGGGGACTCCATGTATGACTCTGAGGAAAAGAAAGACTTTTTACTCACATCTCCTGTCTGCCTTCCTTCATCAAGACTATGTATGGTAGTCTACTTTAGTTTCTCTTCATACTGTCTCATGTGAGATGTCACTCACTAACCATTAAAGGCTCCCTATGCAGCATGAATTCATTTGCAAACTGCCATATTAATAACTTGTTTATCCTCATCTGTTTATAAACAAGCTTGAGCTAATTTTATTCTACTGTGTATTTTACTTAATGTTTTATTACGTGCCACACATTCTGCCTACTCTCATACTGTAGAAAAGCACAAAAAAAGAATATAAGTGAATTAACCACTTTAGAGCTGATGTGCCACCTGGTTTAAATAATATAAACAGTATAAAGCCTGTTAAAAACTAAACATGAATTATTATAGTGAGTACATACAATAAAATATATATGTACGATATTTTTGGGCTGTGACTTATGATTATTCATTTATTAACTGATTATATATGTTATTTAGGAGTTCTTATTAATTGTGTCGTGTTTTAGGATTGTATTTTGATAGGCGGGTCTTAGATATAAAATGTAAAGTGTGCAATTGATGGTATTATGCATTGAAAAAGAGTTGTATGCAAAAGCTTTGCTGTTTTAAACCGCTTGTTTTTGGATTAAAACTTATATATGCTGAACATTGAGTTCTTGGGGATTTTTGTGCTTTTTTTGGGGGGGGGGTTGTGCTTTTCTACACATTTTATTACCTGGACTCTTTGGCTTCCAGGAGTGGATTTTTTCTTGTGTACTGTCATACTATGTCACACATTTTGGTGGAAAAAAGTTGAAAAATATGATCTGGCATTATCAGCTTTCTAGAACAGCAAGTAATATTCTAAACAACGTCTCATTAACTATTTACACAGAAGGATAACACTGTCTTGTTTTCTTCTGGTAGTACCTCTTCCTGTGTGCTCTGGTATTACACTAGACATCACTGCTGTTTTCTCATCACTTGCTTAATTAACTTTGTGTTCCCCTTTTATGATTACTGCTTAACATCCAACTATGAACATCTTTCCTTAGTGTTTGCTCCACAGTCACATTTTCTGCACTGAATTACATCTGCCGTATTTTAAAACATCTATCCTGAATTCTCAAACCTCATTACAGCTTTTCAAAACTTTCTTATGCATTACTCCAGTTGTAAATCTTTGTTTCTTCAAGAAAATTAAAAACCTTTCCTCCAGCTGTGAATATATAAATATACTGAAAATGCCCAGCAATTAAAATGACTCTTGTGGTGCTTCCCTGATGATGATCTTTTCATACTTAGACTCCTTTCACTGAGGCTCAGTGTGTCTTACTTCCTAGTCAATATTTTACAGATTTGCCACCCTAATGGTCCACTTACAAGTCTTCCTGTTTTTTTTTTTTTTTTTTTTTTTTTTTTTTGCTAACCTACTGTGTCATACCTTTCAAATACCTTACCAAATTCATAGCCTCCCTCTGATGTAATCCACTCTTTAACCAACCAGATGGCTCTATTACATCCGACTGTCATACTTTTCTTGTGAATCCTTGTTGTCATGAGAGATGTGTACCAGCCTACCATTAAAATGTTTAAAAAGTCTCTTCTTCAACACTGACTTACTGATGTCCCTAGAACTTAATACAAGCAGACAAGCTAACAGTTTCCTGTCTTGGACTTAACTCCCACACTTCAGACTGGGAATAACTTCTACCTTTCTTAAATGTTAAGATGTCTTCCCGTCCTCCAGTGATTTACTAAAATGTTACAGATAGCTACTACCATCTCTTCCCTCACATTTCAAAAAATTCAATCCCATGGGAGCCTCTCATTCATGACACCTATACAATCTGAAAAAAAAAGTTACTCTTCACAATATCCAACAAAACAACCAGGTATTAGTGCTAATAATGTTGTCCATTTGCCTCACTGAAGTACTTATTAATGCTTCTGTAAAAGCAAGCAAATAGAAGGTAATAATCAATAGTGAATTTATACTCTAGCTTAAGGGCTAACCCCCCCCCCTTTTGCTACCATTACCCACAGTACCAGCTGGCAAAAAAGTGAAGCTTCTCTAATGGGCAGGAGTTCAAATCACAAACCGTAGCACGAAATCAGGTACAATATGAGATGTACTATCAACTTAGTACCACTTTGGAAGCACATTTTCCAAATTGAATGCATGACCATTACAAAAGTGTCTCTATCTCTCTCTTTTTATGTAATGTCACAAGTCACAATGGAAAAGGCAAGTGGAGGAGCCACTCAGGTTCTCTAGATGGTCTTGGGATCCTGAGTGGTTCCTCCAATTGTGACTCCCATCATGACTGTGAAAGTGTTCACTGAGGAGACCAAGAGGATAATTTCTAATAGAGAGACAAACATTAAAATGTACTTGAACTTCAGTGCTTGTTAAGGCAGCCTGGTGGTCCAACTTGCCAAGCCCAACAGTGAAAAGTAGCACCTGGTGACAACATGAAGTCAGTTTTTTTATTAATCCTGGCAGGCAACCAGATATGGCAGTGGACAGTTTTTGCAAACAGAGTTTCTTCATAGGTCTTAAATGTGAATTTAAACAATTGTAAATCACACCAAAGGATTAGCTATGAGTGGTGATAGATTCTAATACAGCCAATATAGTATCAGAATAACAAAGAGAACAGCAGTATGTTTGCATCCTTGATGTCTCCTGTCCAGAAAAAAAGTTATTTAAAGTAGCAGCTTCTTCTTCCATAGCAACTACTTTGTCACTCTCTTCTTTAACAAATAGTTAAATTGTGAACATTTCAGAAACAGAACAGGAATAAGACATTCATTGCATTTGCTGCTTAATCAGATTTGTACTATGTCTTGTGTTAAGTAACTTAACCAGAGCCAACCTAGGTAAATAGAGGCAGAGGGAGTCAAACTCAGGACCACATGATAAAGCTTATTATATGAGTTAGGAGTGATTCACCTTCATAAGTGTAGGAGTATAACGCAGACTAAAAATGATTAACTTGTCAATTCAATCTGTATGGTATGGAAAATAATAGCATTCCTTCTGAAAAAAAGGAATATCTAAACACAAAGAGAACAGACGGAAAATGATGGATTTGAAATATGATTCTGTACATACTTAAGTAACTAGGATGCATTCACATATCAAGGGTTAGCAAGCAGTAAGAACAAGATCATATGTGAAATGCTATAGTGATTACACTTAAACATTACTGCATAATCTGATTTTTGGGAGGATTTTCTCTTTTTATAATATGCACTTCCTTAACTGTGTTGATTTCAGTTTACTGAAGCTCACTGTTCACACAGATTATTTACTTATAAAAATTACTTATGGTACTTGCCACTGTCATGCCATCTTCAACAGGACTATTTGCTAAGCTATCTTTATGTACATGCAATCTATGCCACTATGGAATGAGACTGTGATTTGATATAGTGAACAGACATCTCCTCCAGGAATACACTGAAACTGGTGCTGTCAAAATGTGCAGTGTGCTACCACACCTGTACCATAATGATATGCAAATGAATGTTTTCACACCTGCTGTCACAGCAGCCCCCCAGGTGGTCCTTCTTTCCATCCCCATATTCTATGCTTTGTTTTCCACAAACCTCAGTGATCTACTTCCAGACTGCACCATCCTCCTTTAAATTCTTTATTTCTACCACAATGTTCCTACAAAAAGCAAGCACATGCGAGGTAACTAGCACATCCTTTATTTTATTAAACAAACTGCAACAACTCACAGAAACACAAGACACTTGCAGCATAGCTTTAAAACAGCCAGTATGCTACTTCCTTATTCAGGACACCATCTAAAGTCACTGGGTCAAATGCTCCACACAAAATATATATATATATATATATATGTGTGTGTGTGTGTATAAAAAACACAATATATTCTTTCAGGAAGTGAAGTAGCACTGAATAAGTAAGATAATGTGCTTAATAGTTTGAGTCATTTGAGTAATGAAAAGTTGGACAGGATGAGATGCATTTACACTGTGTAAGCGGAGTACAGATGATTTACAGGTTTGGGTAACCTGCTTGATTCAAATAGGTCACATCCTGTATGAGTAATACATACTCCAAGAAAAGTGCCTAGCAGCGTTCCCAACAAACTGTATAAGAAATGAAGCAAATGGAAAACTTAAGATATCAATAAGAAGCAGACAGTTCAAATGAATGGTGAACAGTATGATTCCTCCTGTGAAGTAAAACAATGTTTGCATTTGAATTCACCTAAAAGATCTGAACCAAGTAAATAAAAGTGCAGTATCTATTGCTCACGGTTGAGGAACTGGTCTCAACAATGCCAAATCCTAAGTTCCTTTCTACATTACAGGAAAACCATGGATTCTGGCACACAAAAGCTAGGTGAAGAATGACTGCATACATTTAATTTGTCTTTGGTAAGATACATACTTCAGTTTGGTATTTCATCAGTACCAGACATATTTCAAAGACCTGTTGCAAAATTAAGTAAAGGCTTAAAAGGTGTAAACATATATGACAACAGACTGATAAAGTTCATGAGTAGACAGAAATAGTTTAATTTTAAACTGAGTAAAAATGTACAGTCAAAATCTAACATCAGGACCAAAATACAACCCACAGCAATACTGCAAATGCCACAGTCAGAACACAAATGGGCATATATATTGTAGAAATTATGCATTGCCTTCAAAATGTATAACTTATGTGTCTGTCATAACTACGTCTGCCAAAATGCTGTTGGAACAAGATATATCCAGAGACTGGCAAGAAGAATAGGAACAGGTTTTTTTTAACACCTTTATTGAATTATCAATTGTGACATAGGCACATTTACATTTATATAAAAGTACTCAAACCGTACTAAAAAGTTAAATTTGGGAGACGTACATATAGCCATTGTTTCTTTGTGAATTGCTTATCCAATCTCTCTTCCCAATCCTTTCTAACCTCTTCTGATTTATTCTTATAGTTATCATAAAACACTCAGGAAACTGGTAGTAGAAACATCAAAAACTGAAATATTATGATGAGAAGACACTACATACCTTCAAGTAGACAAACATCAAAATGGTATAGGAGCTGTGAAGCTGCAGAAAAGCAGACAAGCTGCTTATAGGTTAACAGCACTTACAGATGCATGAATGAAATGCTCACATAGAGAAAGAATTCCAAGCAATAGTGAATGGATGTGAGCTATTTTAGCAATACATTTATTACACAGTAGTATGCATGTAAATGGACCATTAAACCTTGTAAAGTTTACTCAGAACATCTACATAAAAAGCACCTCTGAGATTACAGAGGATGTTAAACTGCAAAAAATTTGACCTGAAAGCAAAGTAGAGAGCATACAAGGCATTACATGAAGCAGATATTGTGAGCACATCATATATATTAGAACTTAAAGAACATTTCCGAAAAGAACAACTCCGGCTTCTTTGGGTAATACTGCAATTACCACTGACATAAGAAGATGTGAAAAAAAGATTTAGTTGTGCTGACACTGACTTAGAAATGTGACTACTGAATGAAGTGAACAATTAAGAGTTTTTTTTACAGTAAAAATCACCATTCACAGAGGATATTAAACTGTGCTTTCCTTCAGTAAGGAAATGTTTCTGGTCAAGACTTATTCTGAGCTGACAAGACTATGCTACGTAATCAAGAGAAAATACATGAGTCACATAAAGGTACAATGAAGCACAAGGAAAAAGCAACAGCCAATAGTCAATGGCTAGTATGCCAACACAGATCAAGAAAGGCAGGCATTACTGCGGTATGTTGAACACATAGTGTAACAACAATCTGCAAGAGGAAATGTTGCCTTACACAGTACTGAACAGACCGTGGAGTCAAGTGGCAGAAATCTGTTTCAGTTCAGAGGAGCTACACATTTCATTTGTATGGATTATTATATCATCTGTATGACAGTGACCAAATTAACAGATATTAAGAGTGCATTTAAGTCTGTCTTCTCAAACAAATCATATGTACCATTCTCTTATCAGTAAATGGCCCACAATTCAAGAGGATGGAACTAATATGAACAACAGTGGAATTTAAGTGCATGACCTCCATGTCAAGATACCCCCAACTGAACAGATAGGTGGAAAGAATGATCTAGGCAGTACAGAACCTGCTGAAAATGTATGACAGTGCAGCTATTCTGATTGTGATATTGCAATTCTGGAACATAGAATACTTCACTGTAGAACCTCAGTCTTTCATAAGCATATTTACTAATATGCAGAAAATTAAAAAGCAAATAACTTCTACTAGCTGATGAATGCCTGAAAATCGAGTTTAAGTAAAAAAAAGATACTAGAAACAAAGATGAGGCAGAAATATTATTATGACAAGCATTCAAGAAAACTCTTGAACATCAAAACAATTTTGGCAGGCTCCACAACCTGAAGCTATAGCAACTGGTTACTGAACAGCTAAACCAGTATCCTATGTGATTCAAGTGTACAAAAGAAACTGAAGTAATCTTTTATTTAATAATGTCTAATCCTGTGTCTAATGCATGGTAAGAAAGCACCAACATAAACAGATGTACTGATTGCTGTTAAACAACTGTTTTTTTTTTTTTTTTTTTTTTTAAATAAAGGTAGAGCACATAACTTTTATCACAATGACTCAGCCAATAAAAAGTAGAACGGGCTGTCACCAAGCCTAGGGAGCCTATAACAAGGAAGATAAGAGATCCTGTACAGGTATAAGAAATAAATCGGAAATTCTGTCAAAGTCTGTATAAAGCAGAGAAACATGGAAAACAAGAAAAGGTTCAAATGGAAATGTTTATGGAAGAATTAAATATGCCAAGGTTAGAGGTAAAGGAGGCTCAATTACTAACAGGATAGGAGGAAATGAGATAAAAAATGCTGATGTATAACCAATCCACAGGAAAGTCCCCCCGGAATAGATGGTATTCTTGTGGAAGCTTGAAAGCTAGGAAGGAAAGAAAATAATAAAGATCTTGAAGGTTTTGTTTAATATTTTAAGAGGAGGAGGAGAAGTACCAACATCCTGGAAGAAAGTGCTGGGAGCTGTAATACCTAAAGAGGGTGAAATCCATCAGATCCAGCTTCATACAGGCCCATTTCAATACTAAGCCATGACTATAAAATGTTTATGTCTATAATGTTCATAGGTATATAGTTCATAGTTTAGTACTAAGCTAACTGCCCTTGCGAGCCATTTTAAGGCTACCCAATTATCCCTTGTGAGACTCAAACTCTGCACCTTGTGTTTGTAAGGCAAACACCTTAGCTATTAAGCCACCCTCCCAATCCTAATACTGGTTAAAAGAATGGCAAAAGTGATGCCAAAATTGATAGATATGGATCAATGTGGCTTTGTGGAGGACAGGCAAACATTTGACAACATTAACAGAACACTGATGATCCAGAGGCAGAATGTAAGAAAATACCACTGTTGTTGGTGGGTATGGATACAGTAAGGCATTTGACAGAGTAAGCTGGGAGTTTATGAACACGGCAATGGAAGCATTTGCATTCCCCTGATAAAATTATAAGGTTCATTAGGAGGATATGTGAGGAAGCTGAGACGAAAATTAAAATGGGTGGGTTCCTCTCTAATAATTTCTGCTTGAGCTGAGAAACCTGACAGGGCTGTCCTCTTACCCCTTTGTTAATTGCATTATATTTAGAAACACTGGCAGAAAAATAAGGGACTTGGAAATTCAATGATACAATTGGTATGGTGGTCAAGAAAAGCTGGCTTTATTTGCAGATGATATTATTTAATACCTGATAAAATCAGAAAAGGATATTACAGTGTTGTGTAACATTTTGAAGCAATTACAAATCTTTTTGGGATACAAAATTAATGAAGCTAAAGCAAAGGAAATAATGGTGGGTTATGTAGCCACACATGAATTGGTTCAGCAAAATCCATATTTATGGGGACATAATAAAATCAAGTATTTAGGAGTATGGATTAAAAATTATTCCAATGTGGCAAATAAGGATATGTGGGAAGAGACTAAACAAAAGATAATACAAAAACTGTGAAATTGGAAGCTCTGTTATATGGATATGGATAGTAAGACACACGCGGTTAAAATGTTTTTAGTCCCTTTATTCTTATACACAGGTAAGACATATTTTTATCAACCAGAGGAGAAGTCGTGGATAGCAAATAATAAAGAGCTGATGAATTTTATCTGGGAGGGGAACATGGCACGGGTCAAGTGGGATAAGCTGATTCTTAAAAAAGAACAAGGTGGATTGGGATTACCCAATTTGAATGGGGTATTTCAGAGCTACACAGTTAAGACACCTATACATAGCACAAGTAGAAACTTATACTTCAAAGTGGAAAGGGATGATGATGAAACAGGACGGAAGCTCAAGAAACAAGACGAGAGAGAGATTTTTCTGGATGTAGACCTTTAAGGAAAATAACAATAATCATACAAAAAATTATATTCATAAAGTAGCAGAATGTATTCTAAGAACTAAGTCAACACAGGAATGGAGAAAGGAGATTGTTCTGATAGGGGTGACTGCAAATTAGGGATTCAGACAATAGGGGGCTGGAATTTATTGGAGAAAACTGGCAAAGGAACCAAGGATTTATTTGGACTGCAGGTTAGAGACTGCCCTCCCTATCAAGGATTGATATCAGAGTATAAATGTTAGAAAAATGTGTAAGTAATATGCATGCTTAGTGCATTCGAGGTTTAAAAGGGTTAATACATTTATTCTGTTCACACTGCATGAATCTGCACAGCTATTAGAAACTTAACAAGAAGCATTTCATTTCTGCTAATGTCATGAAACATAACAAAGAGATATTAATTTCTGCTTATGCTATGAGAAAGTATGCAGCTGCTAGAAGCTTTGATAAAGAAAACAATAGATGCTTGAAAGTATAAACCATAGTCAGCATTACTTGTACCAAAGCTAGAAATGTACCTTGAATCTAGACAAAATGTAACCCATGTATTAGAACAGTACAATTGAAGAATTGAAAAGTTAAAATGGGCTAAAATAAGCCCAAGGTCAGGTTGTTTTTCTCAAAATGTTTTGCAAAACAGCAGATAATCTAACTTAGTCAGCAATAAGGCTAGTAACATTTTCTGTAGAGCATACAGAAAGCTGTGTCTAACTATGTCAGCAATAGAATAGTAACATTTTCTGTGTGACAGGAAGAGAACTGTTTAAGAATAACATACCAATCACCAGTAATTCAGACAAACCTTGTGCCTACATGCTTTGTCTCCTTGCTGCAGGTAATAAAGGGTGCCTTGCTTGAACCTAACATGAATTGTCTTTGAAGTTTTTTCCTTTGACAATAGACCAGCAGAAATAAATAGGAGTGTCCTAAATGAAAAACGAGCATTGGTAGAGCTTTTAGTAGAATCTAGAAAAGAAGCTGCTGCTGAAAAAGGGCATAACTAATACAGCATATAAAATATTGTGTGATAACTGTAAGAATCAATAAGAGGAGGTTAGAAAGGATTATGAACAGAGACTGAATAAACAATTCACAAAGAAACAATGGGGGGATATACGTATGTCTAGCAAATAAGCAACAAAATCTAGAAGATTTAGGATTTTTACTTGGAAGTGTTTACATAGATATTTTTATACCCCAAGTAAACTCCAGAGAATTTTTCCTCAAGTAGACAGCAAATGTTGGAGCTGTGAATGGGAAAAACAGGTAAGTGGAAACATGTTTTCTGGGACTGTAATGGGTTGGCAGACTTTAAAAATTCACTGCAGACTACTCTGTCAGATATAATGGGTGAATAAATTGGTGTAACTAGGGAAATTATTTTTCTGAGCTATGATACAGAATTAGAATATACATAGTAAGGCCTTGTTGAGTCTAATTATGGTGACTGCCAAAAAAGCAATTACTAGAAAATGGAAATCAATGCAAACCAACTGAATTTGAAGAACTGAATGTAAGAGATACAAAAATGTAGGATGGACTTTGCAAAAGGAAAGGAGTAAAGTACATAGAAATAAATATAATTTGTGGAAAGAATACTTGTGGAATAATATTCAGGAGTAGGACTGAGGTTTAAGAGAAAGCAGGAATTGACCAATTTACGTAACATTGGACAGAAAGAGTTATAAAGAAAGAATAACGTATGTAATGTATAATGCATGTAATGGAAAAATGTTAATAAGGTCTGTCTTCTCTATTCTCTATTCCAAAGACATGCATCTGGAGCATTTCTCCCCGGGCCTCCGCTGAAAACAGGCTCTGTGGAACCTAGTCGGACTTTCCCGGTCAACAAATGATTAATAAAATAATAATAATAATGTATGTGTGCCTATGCCATTTTTTTAAACAAGAAACATTTTTATTGAATTATCACATACAATAAATAAAAACAAACCATATTTTTATACAAGAAATATCAGAGTACACTACTGTATAGAGGGAAGAAGAAAAAATATACCAACAATGGTAATAAAAGATATACTAATAGTACAAGGGTATGGGACAATAGAAAAAGACTAACTTAAAAGCAAAAAATGAACTTAACTGAAATACTGAACAATGAAACTCAAGAGCTATGGCAACCATGTCTTTCGCTAAAAGCAGCAAATGAGATACGGTGTATTTAGGGGGTGGTGCATTATGGGTAAGGGAGGAGCTTGACAGCTTTTTGGCTACCATGAGCTTTGGTAATGGCAGAGTCGGAACCGAGGTTTGGATCTGAATCCAATAGTTGAGGACAGAATGGAAACTGACAACATCAGATCAGACTTTATTGACATATTTTCAGTTGCAAATATTATACATCACTTATAATCTATCCAGTCATTGTCAGTCAAACATTACATAGCTTACTAAATTCCTGCCTTCCCTTAAACCTCAATCCTCCTTCTCCAAAACATTATTCTGCATGTATTTTCCCACAATTCAAAATTTTCCTATATAATTTGCTTCCCTTTTCTAAGCATCCCACTTCCAGCTGTTTTATCTCTTTTACTATATTAACTACTTCTAGTACAGTTGGTTTAGACTTTCGGCTTTGATTTCCATTTCCTAGTAATTTTTTTTTTTTTTTGGCAGCCACAGGAATTAAACTCAGAAAAGCCTTACTATGTCTGGGCAATTCCTATTCCATATCACAGCTCAAAATAAAAAATCATTCCCTTAGTTGCACCAATTTGCTCACACAGTATTTCTGACAGAGTAGTCAGCATGACATTTTTAAAGTATGCTAACTTATTACATTCCCAAAAACTATGTTCCTAATTACCTCTTTAAACCCCAGCATACCTTCAACATTTGCAATCTACCTGAGGTAAAATTCTTTGGAGTCTGCCTGGGGTATAAAAATACCCCTTATGCAAACATTCCCAAGCAAAGATCCTAAATCTTCTAGATTTTGTTGCATATTTGAGAACCATAAACATATCCTCCCATTATTTCTTTGTGAATTGCTTATCTGATCTCTCTTCCCAATTCCTTCTATCCTCCGCTGATTCCTGTATGTGCCGATGTCTTAAGTGATAATTTAATAAGGGTGTTTAAAAACCCATATAAAAACCCATGAAATAGTGGTGTTTAAAAACCCATACAAAAACCCATGAAATAGTTTATTTAGCTTTTACTAGAAACAGGAATGAAGCATAAAATGTTACATGCTTAGGATTCTCCTGGGTATGCATGCCAACATGATCATCCCATCAGCATATGCCAATCACATTGAAGATCTGCTGAAGGTCTGTCACACATCAGAGTTATCATGCTTCAATACAATACATCTCATAAAACATTACAAACATTACAGGCTTCGTGCCAACTGAGTGGTGCACAGCTACAGTTATCCCACTCCACAAGGGGGGACCCACCTTGGATCCCAGGAACTACCGCCCCATCAGTCTGACGAGCCTGATCTGCAAGGCCATGGAACGTATTATCATGGAACTTATAAACAAAGACATTGGCAACCTTAAAACACTGGACACCACCCAGTTTGGGTTCGTGAAGGGCCGATCTTGTCTCCTAAACCCGACTGGCTTCTTCAAATCAGTCTCCAGAGCCGTGGACAAGGGTAAGGCAATCCACACAGCCTATCTGGACCTCACCAAGGTCTTCGACACCATCCCCCACTCTGGAATCATAGATAAACTTACTAAGCTGGGCATTAATCCCTACGGCACTCGATGGGTTGCCAACTGGCTTACTGACAGAACCCACACTGTAAAAGTAGCTGACTCCAAATCCAGCTCCAGACAAGTGGAGTACCTCAGGGTTTAGTCCTGGGACCTCTCTTGTTTGGCATCTACTTCTCTGAAGTACAGGCCAACACTAAGGGACTCTGGCTAACAAAGTTTGCAGATGACTGCAAACTGGGAGCCATTATTGAATCCCCAAATGATGTGGATACTCTACAAAAGGGCCTTACAGAAACAGATGCTTGGTGCCAGAGCCATGAGCTCAAGCTCAATGCCAAGAAATGTATAGTTATCACCTTTGGGAAAAAACATGTACCCGTGAATTACCATATAGGTGGCAGTACACTAAACACCAAGTGTGATAAGAGACTTAGGGAAACAGGTGAACAGTGGTCTCACCTTCGATAACCACATCGCCACAACAGTCAGGAAATCCTTCTATGTGGCACAACTTATCACTAAGGGCTTTTCATCCACAAAAATGGAGGTCATTGTCCCATTGTACTCATCCCTCATTAGACCCATTATAGAATACAATGCCCCATTTGGTATGTATCTCTCAAGACATCTGCAACAACTGGAAAGGCCGCAGAAATACCTCACTAAAAGAATCACAGGCCTAAAGCAAATGCCCTATGCTGACCGATTAAAAAAAATCCAGCTATACTCTGTCGCATATCGTCTACTCCGAGGCGATCTCTGCTTAACATACAAGGCCATGTCAAACCCAGAGCTGCTGGACATGCTACACTTAAAGAAATTCCAATCCTTCAGAGCCACACGCTCTAGGGATCTAAACCGTGTCATCACAATAAACAAAACATGCTGGAGGGATAGGTTCCTGACCCAGAGACTCCCCAGACTCTGGAATACACTGCCCATACATGTCAAGCAGAGCGCCTCTTTGGCCCTCTTCAAAAGGAACCTTGATGACTGGATGTGAGAAAGGAAATTCACCCCGGGGATCATGTCAGTCACCCTGCTAGACAGGAGTTCAAGAAAGTAAATAGTGTGGGAAGAAACAGCCAGGGAATTGTTATGGCTAGGCTTGTATAGGCCCTAGGGCCGATAGCCTAATACCAACCTATGAACACCAGACTCTAGTTGATGGGACAGATACACTGATGTTACTCTTATGCTTGTGGCACTACTGTCATTTATTTTTAATAATAGTATTTGTAAAATACAGTGAATGGAAGCTTGTTTATTAAATGTTTAAAAAGTAGGGCCAACTTGACTGCATGACAGTTGGAAAAAAGGCAACTTCACTGTTTGCTGAAAATGGCATTTAGCATAATTCTTTTGCAATATCGGCATTCACACAAATTCTTGTCAGAGAATTGAGATGTCCCCACTCAATTACAGATGAAGCACTTTAGCAATTCATAGTTTTACACTTCAATGCTAAACTGCCAAATTTTATCCCACCATGACATAGGAAAGAAAAGAACAGGAAAGCAGATGCACGCACACTAACTGTAGGTCTGGCAGTATTGGCACTGCACTGCATTTTTCTGGCCAGTGGAAGAAGGGACTTGGTGCAAGTCCTAGTAAGCACCAACAGTGATGCTACATGAAGGACACAACTGTTTGCTAGTCAGGGCCAGGTATAATGTGTGGTCACTGCCTGAGCAACCCCCTTCACTTGGCCTTGAACCAGGGAGAAAGCAGGTCTCTCTAGCATGGGGGAGGGGAATGGAGTTTTGGAGACAGGCTGATGGTCAAAGTGTTACATGGGCGAAAAATATGATAAAAATTTTAAAAAGTAAGCATTTTGTGAAGATATACCTAAAAAGAAAGAATGGGAAGTTCACTTTTTGGCTAAATTACTTCCACTCACTAAAACACTGATTTCAGTTTATAGGTTCATACTAGGCTATCTGCCCGAGGGCATTTACAAGCCTAGCCCATAGTTTTGTGGCTTACGCCACCCCTTTAGTATGGGGAACTATACCCATTATTTTGCTGTGCCTCTGTTGAGCAGTGACACTGAGGTAATCCCTGGGGTATATCTGCGATCTCCCATCCATTGGTCAAGATTTCTCTTGAACAAGGCCAGCGAGGTGCTCTGCCTCACATATACCGGGATTTTATTCCACAGCATAGGGAGTCTTTGGGTGATGAATCTATCCCTCCAGCATGTCCTATTAATAGCCGTGTCGAGGTTTAAGTCTCCCGCCCTTGTGGCTCTGACGGATCTAGATTTTTGAGGTGAAGCATATTCATCAAATCTGGGTTTGACATGGCCTTGTATGTTAGGCAAAGGTCACCTCTGAGCAAGCGGTGGCGACTGAATAGAGCTGGAGTTCTTTCAGTCGGGCAGCATAGGACAGATGTTTGAGACCCTTTATCCTTTTGGTGAGGAACTTTTGTGGCCTCTCCAGCTGCTGCAAGTGTCGGGTCGGATACATTCCGAATGGGGCATTGTACTCAATCATTGGTCTGATGAGTGATGAGTATAGGGAGACTATGACCTCCCTTGATCTAGATGAGAATCCCTTCATGATAAGGTGGGCAATGTAGAAGGTCTTCCTAACTACTTTAGCTACATGGGTGTCGAATGACAGACTACTATCAACCTGAGTCCCCAGGTCCCTGATAACTTCTTCTGTGCTCAGTGGATTGCCACCTATTTGGTAGCTAGGGGTAACCTTGTTTTTCCTGAAGGGTATGACTATGCATTTTTTGGCATTTAACTTTAGGCCATGGCTCTGGCACCAGTTATCCGTTTCTGTGAGACCCTTCTGAAGGATATCTGTGTCAGATGTGTTTTCTACTATGGCGCCCAGTTTGCAGTCATCTGCAAACTTTGTCAGCCATAACCCTCCTGTGTTTGCTTGTACTTGGAAAAGTAGATGCCAAACAAGAGTGGGCCCAGGACTGAGCCCTGTGGTACACCACTTGTGATAGGCTTTGAGTCTGACATGGCGCCAGCAACTCTGACCCTGTGGGTTCTGTCACTCAGCCAGTTTGCAACCCATCTTGTGATGTATGGGTTAACATTTAAGCTGATGAGTTTTTCAATGATACCCGAGTGGGGTATTGTATCGAAGGCCTTCGCCAGATCGAGGTAGGCTGTATGGACTGCCTTTCCCTCATCAATGGCTTTGGTGACTGTTTCGAAAAAGTCAACCAAGTTTAGAAGGCATGATCTTATTTGATAAAAGGGAACCCTGAGAGCACACTGGAAATTCTATGACAATAAAATGAACTGAAAAAGGAAATGTGCTTTAGTAAGAGATCAGTCCTTTTTCATAAATGCAAGTAAAATGATATATGTAAATAACATATTCCATTTACTACAGTCAACTGTTATGATTGTAATTTATATTATCTTCCAAGTTCAATGCTTTTCATTGTAATTATATCTATTTTCTGGTGATTTTCTACAATAAGTAAAAAAAATTAAAACAAGCAATGAATTAATTATTATGAATTATGCAGATGAGGATCTAATGAGAACAGTGATTTTTGAGACAAAATGTGATTGAACTTGATACATTTCCATGAACAAACATGAATAACGTGCCTCTACTTCTTTTTCTTAGCATCTCTCCATGCTGAAGGGTTGCACTGCCTTGATAACCCAATCTTCTTTCACCACTTTCCTCTCTATCTCTTCCACTAACTGGTGCTGCACACGTACAAGTCACTTGCTAATACTCCCTACAGCCAGTTATAGGACTCGCCCTAAATTGCCCGCCTTTAAGTGTGTTCCACAGCACAGAATGATAAACCTCTGACTATGCCCTAGATTTGCAAGGATTAGTCAGAGATAGGTGCTACATCAGTCAACTGTGGACAGTAGAAGTGTAAAGCTGACACCAGCTGACCAACTCGAAAATGAAAAGCTGTTCCTAGCCTTATTACAGGTGTGACATGAATGAGTCAGACAACAGCTGTGTGATGCTGTTGTCTGACTCACACATGTGGTAGGCATGGAAGAAACACAGAGTTGTGAGATTGTTAGTGGAAGCATTACAATTTGGCTGAGTACAAGCATGCTCCCATTCTGGGCATAGCATAGCAGGCACTGTACTGCTCCTTCTGACAAACAAACGCAAGTCATGAGAAGTATTAGAAAAGCATCTAGTTTCCTTCTGGACGACATCTGGGATTACAGTCTCTAGCTTCAACTAGACTGCATCCCTGGACACTGGAGAAGGTGAACAGAACAGGACAAAAGGGAAAGGGGACTTGATGGTTACTCAGAGTGAGGATCCAAAAACAAACTGTCCTTCATTCTAGACTACCACTCAAACTGCATTAAAAGTAAAATGGTCTTAAGTATTCTCCATCTCCAAAATAATGTACAATTCTAATCTTCCATTACCTGTCTCTTGCCCAGTATATCAGTTTCCCTCCTCATCTATATAACCTACCTCGTGCGTTCCTAATTTCAGCCTGTAGCATACATTCTAAAATACAATGTTATCGTTCAGTTTAACTTTTACAGCTAAAAAGATGTAGTTAGCCCACAAAGGTTCTACTTTCTACACAACACATTGCTATGTCCTGAGTGCACTGTGACTGTCTAGACAGTAAATGGCAACAATGCAGTGCCTACTAACAAACGATGTAAGCAATCTGTAATTACCACATAAACAGCAATAGCACTCTCTCTCTCAAACTGTGTGAATATGTGAGGCTGCCACATGGAGAAAGCAATAAGATTATATTCTGTTCTCACCATAATATGGAAATACTGCTAAGTAATTAACCATGTAGTTATTGTATAATTTACTAATGAAGTAACTTGAGGAGCTTGTTTCTACAGGCCTGTACTAAAGATATACACTATCTAGGAAGGCATCTGGTCAACAAAATGAAAGAGAAGAAATCCTAGCTTATACATCTGGCATGAAAGAAGAACTTATTTTACCAGCCAGCAAAATTTCATGTAGAGCAGAAGTTACTTCAAGATTTTTCTACAGCTGAGGAACAAAACAGTGCTTCCCAGAATAAACATATTTTGAGAATCATACTTAGCTGTTCTGCTCATTTTAGTAAAAAAATGAGAAACCATCTGGGAAGAAATGTAGGGTCTACACTGAAATGTGACTTGATATCAAAATTTTCAAATAAGCCACTTTGCACACAACAGCCTGATGTCTGGAAATTGTTTTGTTCTAACATTTACTAATAAGGTTTTCCCAAGGCAAAATGAAAAGGTCAGAGGTGCTCAGTGATACTCAGGGTAACGTTTTACAGCCTGAAATTAAGGTCATAAAGCACTGTGTGTATGTATGTGTGTGTTAGGGGGAGCTGTGCAGGAGGCAGTTGTCTCTCTTTTTCAAACATTCAGATCAAGGGCAACTGGAGTTAGACGAATAGGTTTTCATAGTGAGATGTTTTAGCACTGAAAACAAACCTATGGAAAAAAAATAACAATGAAAATTAAGTTCACTCTAGCAGCTCAGAAATTAAAAACAATGTTTTCAGTGATGCTGATGAAGACATCCTCAATGGCGCACAAATAATGCCTGTTGTCTAAGCATTGTAGACATTCATCCATTATTACTGAGCAGAATGGAAGCAAGTCTGTTGGGAGGGAGGGTAAAGAGTTTTTGTCTCATGATTCTCCACACCTGAAAATGTGTATAAACATATCTTTGCAAAATGTGACCCTGCACACCTGCTGAGGTGATATGCCAAATTATTTTTAAGCTCTTGTTAGTGCAAAGCCTTGTACTAGATAAAGCAACATTGGATCACCTTTTTCTTTTTTATGTGGAAAATAACTGGACAAAAGCAATGTATGGTAGCAATCCTAGTATGAAACAAAGAAAGGAAGGTTCTAATCACTGATCATATCATCGGAGACATTGATAAGGCAAGGCTGCCACAATATAGCTCACTGACCTTGCATCTGATGGAGACTGAGAGTCCATCCCAATCCACTGCAGCTTTTAGAGGGAGAGGAAGGAACAAAAGGGAACTCGGGAAGTTGCACTACCAGAGATAAACTCATCATGGCAGCGTATGCCAACTAGTACAAATGTTGTGCTATCATCCAGGTTACAATCAGCCTGTCACCATTACCTGTTGACACACACATACAGATCATAAGTCAAGCTATGGTTGTATACCACCCTGCTTACTGTGTGCATCAGACCATGACAAACAAGGCAAAAGACATACAGAACTAGAAGACAAGGCACAACAGTAACACAGCCACACACACACACACACACACACACACACACACTGACTGATGGGGACAGCAGCCCTCCTAACACTGCATTAAGTTGGTCCTGGCACTGGACCGGGGGTGACTGAAGGGTCAATAGACCCAGGAAAGGATGTGGGGCACTGGCACAGCTGCCTGAATGACAGAAGGGGAGAAAAGAGAACTAAAAAAAAAAACACTACATCAATATACTGAAGGTGTTTAGGTTGTGCCACATGGAACTGGCGTTAACATAACTTGTGTACGCGCTCATATGGCAGAGGGCTGCATGTACACAGATATAAATATTCATACCTGCCTTTTTGTTTATGATGGAAAGTCTCTCTACTTGCTCCAGAAGTGAAAATGTATATTGAAGAGTCGCCATATGGGTTAGCTATTTGACAGACTCATATATCCTGAATGTTATTTAGGAAACTGGGCAGCAAGCTTCACAAAAAAAAAAAAAAAAAAGTGAAAATGGACATGGGGCAGTGCAGAGGCTACTCATAGAAGGCATCATGCTGAAACACTAAACACTTTTTCTTAACTGACAACTTGCATTCTTCATTTGATTTGGTTCATGGTCTGCCATGTTTTATTTTCTGAGAAGTAATCACAAAGCTTTTACATACATGCAGAATACATACATAGATATTTCAGGAATGGGCAATAATGCCCTTCTAGCCTACCACTATACCAGAACAGTTATACTCATAATAAGTACCCAAGTTGTTCTTAAAAATATCTAAACTAGTGCTTGCTTTAATATAATTTGTCAGTCTATTGCAGGCATCTGCTATTCTCTCAGAGAACAAATTAGCACATCTCTCATTCCTATATAATCTCCTGCACTGATTGTTTGATGAGTCATCTTTGTTTCTACCGCCAATCTACCATAGATATATGACTACTATATCTGAAAATCTAAATTGGAAAGTACACTCTACAAATTAGGATGGCTTGAAATAAAAGAAGAGCACCATTCAAAGGGCACATTAAATCTTGCAATGTGCCAAGATAATCACTGTTTC
Source organism: Protopterus annectens (assembly GCF_019279795.1). NCBI lineage: Eukaryota > Metazoa > Chordata > Ceratodontiformes > Protopteridae > Protopterus > Protopterus annectens. Next base: position 1,300,998,590 of record NC_056728.1, on the reverse strand, counting down.
TGGACACCTTTAAGAAATCCAAAAATGTAGTCAAACATGGGGATAAGGGTCTAATGCAGAGCTCAAGTCACAAAGCCAAACACTATATTACAGTAAAAAACTTGTGCCAAAGGTCCTGGTATGAAAGATTCACTATAATACAATGAGCAAAGAGCAGATGTGCAGAAAAAACAGCTCTCATGTTAAAAGAAGGTCAAAGATGGCTGGTATCCAGAGCTGGGTCATGGTCAAATGGGGTCTTAGGCAGAGTAATGGATCAGGACCCCCAGAACAGTGCTCCCCCTAAGCAGCACTCCCACAGCCATTCCAGTATCCCATTACTTGGCTATTTCTTCCAGTTACCATAAACACTGTTCAAACCTGTCAGTGTGTGTGTGGTTGTGGGCTTCCATAATTGCTGCACATTGAGTAACAGCTTAATTCTAGCTCTCCCAGTCCAAAAAAAGAAACTCAGCAGAGAAGGCCAGTAGACTTGTGTTTAAGGGTAAATTTCAGTAACTGGCTAGTAAGTGTACTGCCTGGATGCCAGGAAAAATGAAATACAGAGGACCTGGAAACAAATCAGCTACAAACATTGAGGAAGAAACACTGACTGGGGACAGCTCTGCAGCTGTCCAGCAAAAAGCAATGCAACCTCCAGACATGAATTCCAGTAACCTACAGGAAGATATAAGACAACTGCACAAAGAACTGGTTAACATAAAGAAACATTGTTGGACTATATCAACATAAAAACAACAAAAGGGTGGTAAAAAATGGAAGAAGCTTTAAGCAAATATTCAGATGAGGTGATAAAGCTGCAAAAATCAGAGGTTGAAATGAAGAAAAGGTTGGCTGAATATGAGACTGTAAGCATCCAAGTAACCCCTGCACGAACGGCATGTGCACGGCCATACACTATGTCCAAGCCAAAAGAATAAAGCCAGCACCCGACTCCTGTGGCATATACAAAATTTATTACATAACAAAAAAACAAAAAATATCACAGTACACCAACATGGTTGTACCGGTTTCGGCCAAAGCCTTATTCAGCAACCAAACTTGATGCAAAAAGATTTGAATATGAGACTGATCGGGAAGAGATGTTTCAAAAATTAGAGTTAGAGGGCAGGGCACATAGGGAAAAACCTGAGATTTTCAGCTATACCAGAGAAACTGGAAGGAACAGACTGCATTAATTTTATGAACGCACAAATAAGCAAACAAACTGGTGTTCCACAGCAGGAGTTGTTAGTTGAAAGGACCTATTGTGTGTATGCTCCAAAGCTGGGTATGAGAAAGCAGCCTAGACCTTTAATAGTAAAGATGCAATCCTACCAGCAGAGGAGTTGATTTTGACAAAATTGTGGGAGAAGAACAAAGTAGTAAAAGTGGGAGGCAGCAGAGTATTTGTGTAGAATGATTACTCACTGCACACCACGCATAAGAGAAGCAAATCTATTCCATTATTCAGGGAGTGTCGAGACACAGGTGTGAGATTCAAACTGCTGTACCCAGCTGTCTTCAAAGTATTCATCCCTCGACGGATGAGATCATTTTTTGATGAAGTACATGCTATGGAGGAAATACAAAAGGTTGTCCAACAAAATGTCGGAATGATTAAGGGAGCATGGAAGCTGACTAGAAGAATTGAGAGTAGGTTGGAAATGTAGTAGTGACAGAATTTGGGAGATGGAGATGAACAGTAATAAAACCAGTAACAATGTGGGATTACAGTGCAATTATATTTGTGAAATATGACCGAACAAGAAAATATGATAATATAAGACTTTTTCAGAATTTGTTGGACTTGTGGGAGACTCGAAAGCATATGCCCTACTTCATGTCATTAATGTTCAAAAATGCTTTGGGGAGGGGAAAAGGATGGAGAAAGTTAACTGTAAGTAAAGAACATTTTTTCTTACAAGCACTATTTTGTGAGGTTTTCTTTGCATGCTATAAACTTGTTTTTTTTTCAGTTATTTTTTAAGTGTAATGGGGACTGTAAACAGGTGCTGCTGTTTTTTTTTTCTTTTCTTTCTCCCCTCTCTCTCTCTTCTTGTCCAAGTTTAAGAAATGTAGGCAATGCAATGAAAAAAACTTGGTCGGGGAAGCATGATAAGGCAAAAAACTTGTGTGCTTTTTCTCATTCTTTCATAGGAAATGACTAGATTTGGGACCTTAGATTGATTTAATGACGGGGTTTGAGAGTAAGAAAGTTCTAGCAAAAACATGATCGCTCAGCAGCAATTCTGCAGCTGGTCTTCATGTTTCCATGGAAACAATCTGATAAAGGGAAACTGTCTGCCTTGTTCTTGTGTCTCCGTGGAGACAATCTGATAAAGAGAAACTGGCTAAAGGAGATGATTGGATGAAGGAAAAAAACTGAAAAGAGAAACTGGATAGCACATAATGTTCTCTGAAAACATTCAGGGGTTTTCCCAGCTGGGAGAGCTATAAAGAAAAGACAAAACCAATCACAGAAGCACAGGCTGCACCATGTGTTTAGCACGTTTAACCTTTAACTCAAGTCTGTGAGTGAGGCTCGCAGTCTAGGACTTTTGATCCTATTGGGAGGGTAAAACTTCAGTATTTTAAGATATACATAGGACTATGCTTTAGTATTAACTTAATAGGTTTTAGGGGCTACTGGGGGGGTGTTTTTTTTTTTTTAAGAGCTTTCAAAAAAACAAAAAGTTTTCTAAGATATGACATAGGCTCAAATGGATATGACAAGAAACAACTGTATAAAAGTTCAGCAGTCAAACAGTGTATGTGTGTAACACAAAGGCTGGAACTAAAAAACATAAAAGGTGGGAAAAATAACTTTTTAATGCAATGATGCTTTCTGTAATGTCTTTAAATATCAACAGTCTCACAGACAAACACAAAAAAGAAAGCGGAATGAACTATATTAAAAAAATGTAGAGCGCAAATCGCTATGTTACAGGAGGCATACTTGCAAAGAATTGAACATGTGAATTTGATAAAGAAAGGTTTTCAGGATGGTTATTCAGCAGAATACAATGGACAAAGGGAAAGAGGACTACTTATATCAATTGCAAGAGGAGCTCCAATAGTGACAGAAGAGGATAAAAAAGATAATAATGGCAGATTTGTAGTGTTAAGGGGCTAGTGGCAAGGGAGGAGGATTACACTGGTGTGTACTTATATTCCACCTAAAACTGCTATAATGGAGCTTAAGAAAACTCTCGGAGAAATAATCAGTTTTCAGCAAGGAATATTACTTACACGTGGTATGTGATTTCAAACAGTGAAGATATGTCGGTGGGTAGATTTTTAAAGAAATTTATGAAAATATTTGGCATAGAGGATGTGAATTCAGTAATAGACATTCAGAGTGAATTTACATATTATTCCCTAAAATATAAAATCTGGACTAGGCTAGACAGAATTTACATTTCACAGGAACATTGCATTTAATTGAAGGTCTGTATACGTATCCAAAAACTATTTCAGATCAAGAGCCACTAATAACTAAAATAAAAATACGGTGTAATGAAATAAAAAAATGAGATACTGGCACTTTCCTACCTATTTGTTGAAAAGAGAAGAATTTAAGGAATGGGTAATGGAGATTATTCATGAACTATTAGAGAGGTTAGAAATTTCTTCTGAAAATATAGCTAGGGAGTGGGATAAAATTAAGGTGGAGTTTAAAAAAATAGGATGGAAATAAAACACAGGGAGCTATGGTTCAGAAGTAACAAGAATTACTTACAGGGACTGACAAATGTTAAAATATTGCAGAATAGAGGGAATTTCACAGAACAAGACGACGATCAATTGCAGAATGCTAATCAGAAAATAAGGGATTACCTGGATGCATAAGTTCAGAAAGATTGCTGTTAAGCAACTGTTTTTTGATAGTAATACTAGAGCACAAAATTTTTTTTAGCACAATAACTCAGGCAACAGAAGGTAGAAAGGGCTGTCACCAAGCTTAGGAAGCCTATAATAAGGAAGGTATCAAGAGATCCTGTAGAGGTATTAAATATTACAGAAATTCTATGAGGGTCTGTATAAAACAGAGGAATATGGAAATCAAGAAAATATACAAATTGAAATTTTATGGAAGAATTAAATATGCCACGGTTAGAGGTAGATGAGGCTCAATTACTAACAGTTAGGGCAGGAGTAGATGAAATAATTGTGACGTATAACAAATCTACAGGAAAGTCCCCAGGAATAGATGGCATTCCTGTGGAAGTTTGGAAGCTAGGAGGGAAAATACTGATAAAGATCTGGAAGGTTTTGTTTAACAGTATCTTAAGAGAAGAAGTACCAACATCCTAGAAGAAAGTGGTAGCTATAGTACCTAAAGAGGGTAAAGATCCATCAGACCCAGCTTCATACAGGCCCATTTCAATACTAAACCATGATTATACAGTGTTTATGTCTATAATGTCTAAAATAATGACAAAAGTAATGCCAGAATTGATAGATACGGATCAATGTGGTTTTGTGGTGGGGGGGGGGGTCAAACATCTGACAACATTAACTTAACGCTGATGATCTAGAGTGAAGCAGAATGTAAGGCGATATCAATGTTGCTGGTAGGCCTTGATGCCGAGAAAGCATTTGCCAGAGTAAGCTGGGACTTTATGAGCAGGGCAGGGGAAGCATTTGTATTTCCTGAAAAAATTATAAGGTTGATTAGAAAGATGTATGAGGGATCGAAGGAGAAAATTTAAGTGGGTGTGGTACTCTCTGATAATTTCTGCCCGAGTACAGGAACCAGGCAGAGCTGTCCTCTTTCCTCTTTGTTACCTGCGTTATATTCAGAACCACTTGCAGACAAAATAAGGGACTCAGAAATTCAAGGATATAATTTATATGGTAGTCAAGAAAAGCTGGCTCTATTATTTTATACCTGACAAAACCAAAAAGATACATTACAGTGTTGTGGAACATTTTGAGACAGTTTCAAATCTTTTTGGGATACAAAATTAATGAAGCTAAAACAAAGACAACAGTGGTAAATTATGTACCCACACACAAATTGGTTCAGCAATATCCATATTTATGGAGACATGATAAAATGAAATATTTAACAGCATGGATTAAAATAATTCCTATGTGGCAGCTAAGGATATGTGGGAAGAAACTAAATAAAAGAAAAATACAAAACCTGAGAAAATGGAAACTTTGTTATATTGATATGGAGAGCAAGATAGAAGCAGTCAAAAAGTTTTTAGTCCCTTTAGTCTTATATGCAAGTCAGGCATATTTTTATCAACCAGAGGAGAAGTTGTGGATACCAATTAATAAAGAGCTGAAGGACTTTATCTGGGATGAGGAGAAGACGGCAAGAATCAAGTGGGATTAGCTGATTCTTGCAGTAGAGCAGGGTGGATTGGGATTATCCAATTTAAAGGGGTATTTCAGAGCTACACAGTTAAGGCTCCTATACATAGCACACGCAGAAAACAATAATTAAAAGTGGAAAGGGATGACATTGAAACGGGGGAAGCTCAAGAAAAAAGCAGAGACTAGAATTTTGGATGCAGGCCTTTAAGAAGAATAACAATAATCATACAGAATATTATATCCAGAAAGTAGCAGAAAGTACTCCAAGAACTAAGCCAACAAGAGAATAGAGAAAGGAGATTCTACCCATAGGGATGACTGCAATTAGGGATACAGACAATAGGCAAGAGAGGATGACATTTACTGGAGAAAACTGGCAAAGGAACCAAGGTATTGGGAGCAAACAACTAGAGAGAGAGAGAAAGGTATTAGAATGGAAGAGGCCAATAATTTATTTGGATTGCAGGTTATAGATTGCTTATACTCTGATACTGAACCTTGATGGGGAAGGTAAAGATAAGGAAATAGGGGGGGTCCTAAACAAAAGACCACCACTGGTATGGTTTTTAGTAGAATCTAGAACAGAAGCTGCTATTAAAGAAGGAATAATTAATAGAGCATATAAAATATTGCTTGATAACTATATCAATCAATCAGTGGAGATTAGAAAGTATTGGGAAGAGGTACTGGATAAGCAATTCACAAATAAACAACGGGAGGATATATGTACGTCTCCCAAACATGCAACAAAATCTACAAGATTTTGGATTTTTGCTTACACACAGACATTTTATACCCCAAGTAGACTCCAGAGAATTTTTCCTCAGGTAGACAGCAAATGTTGGAGGCATGACAGGGAAGAAAGAGGTACTTGGGAACATATTTTCTGGAAGTGTGGTGGGCGGACTTTAAGGATTCCCCCAGGGATGCACTGTTGGAGATGCTGGGTGGGAGGATTGGTGTGATGAGGGAAATTATATTCCTAAACTATGATACAGAATTGTAATTGCCTAGGCATGGTAAGGCCTTGTTGTGTCTAATTATGGTGGCTGCCAAAAAGCAATTACTAGAAACTGGAAAGCAAAATCTAAACCAACTATATTAGAAGTAGTGAATATAGTAACAGAGATAGAACAACTGGAAATTATATCTTTAGAAAAGGGTAGGAGCAAACTACGTAGGAAAAAAATAGGAAATGTGGGAACAATACATACAGGGGATGAATGAGGTTTACAAGAATGCAGGACATAAATGAGCTGTATAATGTTTGACTGAAGATGACTGGGTAGATTAAGTGATGTATACTGTTTGCAACTAGGAGTGTGTCAGTATGGTTTTGTGAGGTAAAATGCTTGCAGCTAGGACTGTGTCAGTGTGGTTCATTTTCATTTATATAAATGTATGATCGCTTATGCTGTAAGTGATTGTTTAATAAAGATGTTTCTTTGAAAAAAGGGGTCAGGAATTGAATCATTTATGTAATGTTGCTTAGGTTATATGATATATAGCAACATATGTGAAGTACAATGTTTGTTAATGTTAATTTAATACAGTTTCATTACTTTTGTATAAATGTAAATTTGCCTGTGTCACAAGTGGTAATTCAATAAAGGTGTTTAAAAACCTGTCAGTGTGCATACTATTTTCTTCTTTACATCTACAATAATTAGAAATATTTAAAACGTTTACTTCAAATTTTATAACACAGACACTGATAGCCATTTGCTAAACAATACTGTCTCACAATGAAAACAGACTTAGCATGAGCAAAAGTAAACCTCTCTTTCAATGAAACATTCCTTGAAAATGCATAGAAGCTCAACATTCTTTGAAAATGCACTGAAATTCAACAGTCCCTGAAATGCACTTGCTGATGGCAGTTGGTATAGAGGATTCTGGCTCTAGGGTCCTGTATTCAAGGCATGGGGTTTGAGCCTGAATGAGTTAACTAACCCGTCATCCCTAACTGGGGCACTTTACAGACACAAACACCTCTATCTCTGTGTTTACTTCACAAATGACCCATTCTCAGTGTTCATCCAGAATGCCAATAGCATTCTTTATAATAAAAAATATCTAAATTCATGTCCTTTTCTTAAAAAATTGTGCATGTTTTATTCCATGTGTGGGCATTGTACTAAGGACATACTCTGCATGCATCCTTAAAGAAAAAATGTAATGCATGCAGAGGGTGTTCTTAAAGAGATGCAAGTTTTGTGGCAGCCCTCCTGGCCAGTGCCCTCTCCCCCAAGCCAGAGAGCTCTAGGCAACTGTCTAGGTCACCTAGTGCTGGATCTGGCTCTACTGGAATTAATACCTGCATAAATACACAGGAGACAGCAGCTCTTTTTGTAGTGCTATGAATCCATACAGCAGTATGCAGTAAGTGTCACATAATCACACACTTGGTGGTACAAAAGATCAAATCTTATGGAATGTTTAATCACTAGGAGTAACTTAGATGCTTAGTACAAATGGGGTGCTCCTGGGCAGCAATGATAACTGAAGTAGCATGACAAAAGGGGGACCTACAAATGACACCTGGAAAAGATGACTCGCATCATTTAATAATAATAAAACATTATCGGGACGCACTCTCCTCAATGACTAGGACTGAAGCAAGAATCTGTTTAAAATGTTAGCAAACTGGTATCTGAAAAAAACTGGGCCATATAAGAGTCAGCCAGGATGAGATGGACTCAATAACCATTGGCCAGCTCTCCACTACAAGAAAGAAGGGTTTGGGGGCTCATCTCTGCAAACCCTACCTTTGTCACTGGTATAAGGTTCAATATGCACTGTTTACATTGCTGTCAACATATTAAGATGAGACATATGGAAAACATGCATCCTGCCACACTGTCCCTATAGAAATATATACACATGCATATATATATATATATATATATATATATATATATATTTTATATATATATATATATATATATACATACATATATATATATATATATATATATATATATATATATATATATACATATATACATACATATACACACAGACAGATACGCACGCACTCACACATACACTTCCTCTTCTCCATGCTTGTATAATCTCCAAGTCAGCAAACTAACAGTGTGAGAGTGCTGCCCAGTGATTGAGACTTGCATTTGATGGGCTGTACCCAATCAACTGTCATTCACTCTGTATGTCCATGATCAGGTGTCCTACTCCCAACTAAATAACACGTCTTTAGGAAGTGGAAGGAAAACAAAGCACTAACAAAAAATAAAAAAAAAAAACAGATGGATTGAGGAATATCATGAGAACCACAAAGGAAATAGCTGGAGACAAGGAAAAAAAATCAGACCCTGCAATTATGAGACATCAACATTAATAACTGTAGGGCGGCCACGATGGTGCAGCGGTTAGTGTTGCCGCCTCACAGCAAGAGGTTCTCTGGTTCGATCCTCGGCTGGGGTACCTTCTGTGCGGAGTCTGCATGTCCTCTCAACTAAATAACACGTCTTTAGGAAGTGGAAGGAAAACAAAGCACTAACGAAAAATAAAAAAAAAAAACAGATGGATTGAGGAATATCATGAGAACCACAAAGGGAATAGCTGGAGACAAGGAAAAAAAAATCAGACCCTGCAATTGTGAGACATCAACATTAATGACTGTGGGGTGGGTGCAGCGGTTACCATTGCCACCTCACAGCAAGAGGTTCTCTGGTTCAATCCTCGGCTGGGGTGCCTTCTGTGCGGAGTCTGCATGTCCTCCCTGTGGTCGCATGGGTTTCCTCCGGATGCTCTGGTTTCCTCCCGCATCCCAAAGACATGCTGTAGGTGGATTGGACAATCCAAATTGGCCCTAGGCATGAGTGTGTGTGTGTGTGTGCCTTCTGTGGAAGGTTGGGCGCCAGGCTGGCAACTCGACACCATAAAACTCCACTGCCAATCATGAGCGGACAGGTGATCTGCTGTGGCGACCCCTAACCGGGAAAGGTCGAAAGAAGAAGAACATTGATGACTGTGGCATCTTTTAAAGTATTAATGACAATTACGGCATTTGGGCAGTGGCGAGAGTAGCCATGGACATTTAACACAGAAGTTGTGCTTGGGATGCGAGTGAGGGAATGACTGCAGAAAACAGTGAATATGAATTCAGGAGGCTGTGGGGTGATCTGTGACCTAGGACAATAAGCACTGATTATTACTTCAGTAAGAAACCCCAAATGTAAATTTGACATTAGTGGAGTGATCCTTGACACCAAGTAGTAAACCTGGGAGGCAGAAGATCCAGAACAATAAAAAATGAATAACTGATTTGGTTAGCTAACCTGTGGATAATGTCATTATTCAACAATCACAACAGGGCAAACTGCAACTCAATTAGCATTTGTCAGCAGAAATCATTACCTTCACTGTTATGATTACAGCAGTAGCAATGTTTTTTCTTTTCTCAAGGTTTGTGTGAACATAAAGGTGGTACATGTAGTTAAGGTGGGTGTGAGGGTGCAGGAAGGCTTACCCCTTGACCATCAACAGTGCAGCCACAATGATCATTAATTAGGAAAAGATGATACCTTGGACAAAAAGCGTTAAACTCGAATCTGAGAGACGGAAGGAGGTGCAAAGCTGATATTTATTTTTATTTTATTTGAAGTTTGTTTGCCAGGATGGTCCACTGGGCCGAATGAGCCCATTTTCAATTAAGTCCTGGGGAGAAAAGCTCCATAGACACAATATAAAGTATAAAAGTATGAAATAAAATAAAATAAGTCTGTTAAAGTACCAAAAGAGTACATATAAGCACAAGTAAATGTTAATACAACTGCAATACAAAGAAGAGCCAAATGCAACAATTCATATCAGTTTACAATTTTTAGTCTCTATATTCACTAGAAAAGATGTTAAATTAAAGACAATAGTTAGTAGGTATGTACAGAAGATATTAAACATAAGTGGTTGTTTACAATGTGTATGTTCCCATAGGGGGGATGAGATTGTAGACTAATGGGGTAAGGCAGTAGCTGGGGATGTTATGCAGGATGGGAACATGAGCATTCCCAGAGAGATGATAAATGTGAGTGGAGGAGAGTTTTAAAGATGTGGAGGCTGCTGGTGCTGCGGATATGAGGTGGGAGGGAGTTCCAGCGATGGGCTAAGGAAAAAGAGAGTAGGAGTTTGCCTGCTGGACGGGTTGGTTTGTGGAGCTCAATTAGGTTCTGAGTGCTGGTTCTTAGGGGTCTGCTAGGTTGATGCATGGTGAAGGTTAAGGGGAGTGAGGGCTTGGAAATGAGCTTATGAGCATGAGTAAGTTGAGTGTAGATAAGGTAGTTGGGAAGCGCTAGCCAATTTAGTTTGTGGATGGGCAGTACAGTGATGGGAGGAGGATCTGTGCCCAGTGGTGAATTTGGTGATTTTGTTGTAGCAGGAGGAGAGTTTTGTTTTGATAGAGGATTGTAGGTTGGTTAAGAGTGGGGTACCATAAAGGAGAAAAGGGATGAAGTATGTGGTAGAGAGGAGGAGTCTAGTGGATGGGGAGAGGAAGCGAATATGGCAATAGAACATACCAAGTTTCTGATGTGTTTTTTTAATGTTTGTCTGTATATGGGAATCAAACTTAAGCTGATTATCGATAAGAGCTCCTAACAGTTTAGCACTGGAAACAATTTCAAGGGATGTGTTGTTGTGACTGGTTATGAGGAAGGAATTTATGTCGATAGTTATGCTTTTGGATGGGTGAATAACATGAGTTGGGTTTTTGATGGATTGAGAGCTAGATGGTTATCATGCATCCATTTTTCAGTGGTTGAGAAGGCATCTTGAGTTAGTTTTATAAGGGAGGGAATGGAGTTAGCAGCACAGATAATTGTTGAATCGTCTGCATATTGGACTATTTTAGCATTCGGGATATTGTGGTGGAAGTCATTAATGAAAATGTTGAACAGTAAGGGACCTAATATGGAACTCTGGGGTACACCAGTGACAGTGTTGAGGAATGAGGAAGTAGATTTCTTCCATTTGACAGATTGTCGCCTGTTGTAAAGGTAACTGGTAAACCAGTTGATACAAGAGGGTGAAAGATGTAGGTTAGAGAGTTTGGTCAGCAGGAGGGAGTGGGAGATGGTATCGAAAGCCTTAGAAAGGTCTAGGAGGAGGGTGGAGACAATGCAGTTGGGAGTCCCTGGCTTTATTTACAGTTTCGAGGAAGGAGAGTAGTGCAGTAGAAGTGCTGTGACCGGGTCTGAATCCATGTTGTGTTAGGGTTAGTAGGTGACTGTTGGTATGGTATGGTAATAGTTGTATGTGGATACATTTTTCAAGTAGTTTAGAGATGGGAGATAAGATGGCGATAGGTCTAAAGTTGGAGATGTTATTATTGTTTCCTCCTTCGTGGAGGGGAATAATGTAGGCTTTTTTCCAAATTTGGGGTACATAACCTTCTTGGATTGACCGGTTTATAAGTATTCAGATGGGGAAGGCAATGGCTTCAGCAACTGTCTTTAGGAAGAAGGAAGGGACATTATCAGGGGCATTAGAGCAAGGTTTTAATTTTAGAAGGAATTTTTTTATAGTAGATACAGGTATGGGTTTGAGAGAGAAGAGAGGGAGGTGGGAGGTGGAAGAACCTGAGGAGGAAGGGTTAGTGGGAATTGTAGCTGGATGAGTGGAGTTATTTGTGAAGGATGATGTTAATTTAGATATGGAGTTAATGAAGAAGCTGTTAAATTGGGAGGCTAGGTCGGTATCAGAAGTATTGTGATCAGGATGTGGGTTTTCCTTTTTGCCAGGGTTGAAGAGAATTTTTTTGGGTTAGTCTTGTGATTGTTTTGGAGGGTGATATAGTAGGATCTGCGGTCAGAAGTGATAATTCTTTTTAACTCTGTTGCGGAGTAGTTTGTATTCATTTAGGGTGGCTGGGGTTTTGTTTTTATAGTGGTTTTTCAAGGCTTTATCACAGATGCGCATGACAGCTAAGGTATCTTTGGTTAGCCATGGGATGGTTTTGCTCTTAATTCTTTTAGTTCTTAGGGGGGGCTAAGGTGTCTAGTAGGTTTAGAAATGATGTATTAAAATAGGTGACAGCTTCATCTAGGGGAAGTTTATGTAGGGGACCCCAGTTAAATTGTTTAAGTCAGAGAAGGTGGTAGGGTTAAAATTTTTTAAGGAGCGTACAGAGATGGCGGTGTGTGGCAGTTGTAGGGAGGGAGAATGATGGCGTGCAAAAGTAGGAAAGTGGTCACTGAAAGAGTCAGGGAGCTTACCACTACTGGAGATATGGTGTGGGTGTGATATCAGAATCCAGTCTAGGGTGCTTCCAGAGGAATGGTCCTTTGATGGCCTGGTTACTGAGTTGATTAACTGATGAAAGTTGTAGAGGTTTATATTTAGGGGGTTTGTTGGGCATTGGACAGAGGACCAGTTGATGTTAACATCACCTAGGATAACAGTTTCATTTGTAATGTTGGTGGAGAGCCAAGAGAGAATGTCCTCAAGAACAGGTATGTTGTCACCAGGAGGGATATAGAGGGAGCCTATGCATATTGTTTTATGCTTGTTTAGGTGGAGTAGGGCTAGAAGTAATTTGGCACTGGCAAATTGGGGAACAGGCTTAGAATATGAAGTAACTGAAAAGGAAGAGGAATAGAGTAGAGCAACTCCACCTCCTTTTTTATGGATTCTGTCTTTCCTGATGATATTAAAGTTGGGGGGAGTTATTTCAGAATCTTTTACGGAGGGTTTTAGCCATGTTTCAGAGATTGACAATATGTCAGGATTGTTATGGAGAAGCCAGGCATGGAGGTTGGGGATTTTGTTACATATACTTTGAGCATTTAATGCTGAGAAGGAGAGGGCTTTTACAGATGAAGGTGTGTAGGAGGGGGTGGTTGAGGAGCTGATGGAAGAGGGATCATAGTTAGGGTGTATGTCACCAGAAAGTAGGGTGGTGATAAGTTGGTGGAGATGAAAATAGAGGTGATTAGAGAGTTTTGTGTATGGTTTAAGGGTTGTATGTTTTGTACAAGTAGTGCAAGTTAGGCTTGGCATAATATGTTTGTAGGTGGGACATAGTCTGAAGGGGAAGAGAAGGGAGAGGTTGCAGAAGTATATGTGAGGGCTTATGGAGGCAGAGGAGTGTTTGTGTTGTATAGGGATTGAACTGGTTGTATGATAGTGGGGGGGAGTGCGTAGTGTTAAAGGGTTTGGTGATGTAGGTTAGATAGGATAAACTTAGTAGTAGTAGTAGTAGATGAGTTATAAGTGAGGAAGGTTTTGTTAGCATTGCTGTAGTTTAGGGTTGTAGTTGAGATGAGTGATTGGTATGAATAGAGTGTTGTATGGCTGGGAATTGTTAGGCTAGATGTTGAGAGGTGGTAGGGGTGGAGCCAGGAAGAAGGGGGTGGGGAAGATTGAGGCTGATTGGAGTGGGTGTGGTTAGTGGGGTTTAAATGTAGAGGTAGTGGGAGCGGGTGGAAATTGGGGGCAGGGTAGGGGAGAGGAGCGAGCCCGCAGGGCAAACGGAGTGGGAAGAGCCAGGAAAGGAAGACCAAGGATGAGGCTATGAAAAACAATCAGTAAGGGTAGGAGTAGAGACACAAGGTAAGAAACACAGGGTAAGTAGCCACAGGGGTTAGGGGGCAGGGCAGTGAGTCAAAGGTGGAAGGAAAACATAGAATTCACAGGGTGAAGAGGTAGAGAAGGCAGTTGGAGGTTTGTTTAGTTTTCCTTATTTTTAAAGTTTAGAGCTGATAAGATTGTAGTAAAAGACAGGTAATGGATGGATGCTGCCGCCTGCTAACCAAAATGGGTAATTGCAGATATGTGGAGCAGCACTGGGAGGAAAGGAAGGGAAGACTCTATGGAGCCAAGAGAGGATGGGTCGGTGCTGGGCTGCTGGCAAGCGCACGCTGGGTCACAAAAAAACATCAACCAATGGCACAAAATGACTATGCAGTAAGGTACATACACTTGTTTTAGTATTTGGTTCTTGTGGGGAGGCAGGACAGTTTCCCGATACACTGCACGATCCCTGAGATGGTTCTTACAGGTAGAGAACCAGGGTACTATGTAGCACAGGTAAGATGTCTGGGGTAACTTGTACGTATTGATAGCAAGCTGTAAAAGGAGAGAAAGGTAGAATTAATGCTATGCAGACAGAAAAACAGCCATTAAGAGGGAAAGACTACAATGGGGTAGTATAGTTTAGGCAGTGTGGGGTAGCCTAGGGGTGGTATGTAGTGAGAGTGTGAGTTTTAGGAAGTGTAGAGTATGGGAAGACTGGGACGGAATAGGAAGATTACATTGAGTTAATTAGGAACAGTAGGAGCTTCAGTACCATAATACAAAAAAACTTGGATTAAAATCAGTGTTTTACATTAAACAGAATTAATCAGTACTGGGTGACATATAAATACCAAATGACTGCATTTAAATACAGAGTAGAGCAGCGTTCAGACTTAAGTAAAAAAATGTACATTGCACTATACAGGTTAACCAACATTTTAGGACATAAACTCTGCGTGAGGAAGCACTTACAGTCTTAATAAAAACAGTCTGTCAGGTATAGGCAGAAATAAAACAAACAAACTTCACGTAAATCCTATCCTCTTACTTAATAATTATAGGACTCTGATTACATGCATTAACATACCACAGCATGAAACAGTTTAAACTAGTGGGGCACGTTAGTTCTTATCTAAGCAGGTTGAGCGTGTCAAGATAAAATCAATTGCGACACTTACAAATGAGGCAGGAGTATGTGGTATTAATTAAAAAAGAAAAAAGTGTCTAATTTCGGTATAAAGTACAGGACTTTTAATTAGTCCATTTGTTTGTAATAGGATAGAGTCATAGCATACATTATAATGGGCAGACAACCTTATGTATCAGGGAAATACCTCGGATATGGCAATTCTAGTACAATAACCGCTTCGAGTCTTGACTAATCTAAATCTGGTAAGCTTTGTCAATTACACACTGGTTGAGCATTTCCAGTTTAGTATTTCAAGTAAAAAGCAGTTGCGTTGCCCCAGGTGAGGGGGAATGTGTCACTACATGATACACATGAGATAAGGTATCATCAGTGGTGTTTTGTAAATCTGGTACAAAATACTGAAGTTTTTAAAGCTACAATGACATTTCCGGCACACTAAATGACTCTTAGCTTTGACATGAATATTTTGGGGCAAAAACTTTTGAAAGATCATCTTATGGGCCAGTATTATGAACTCCTAAGGGGAAGGAATTACAAATTAAAAGGTGATTTTTGCAGATGATCTTTGAAATAATGTTTTCTGTTAGAAAATACATTTTGAATATAAAATATTGAGTATATTACAATTGTTTATGGTGTCCTATAAAGGTATGTTGTAAAATGTGTTTAAATGCTGAATTTCAGAACAGCTATAATAACAAAATCAACCAGAAAAGGTGAAAACACTGGTTGGGAAGAATCCTACAGCTGTCCAGCAAAAAGCAGTTCAAGCTTCAGCATTGATTCAAGAGCCGGCTTCCACTAATTTAGAGGAAAAAATAAATCAAATGTACTCTGAGGTAATTAAAATAAATGAAACACTGAAGGAATATATCAACTTAAATAACAAAAGGATGGAAAAAATAGAAGAAGCTTTGACTAGCTAATCAAATGAACTGATAAAACTGCAAAGGTCAGATGCTGAAATGAAGACAAGACTGGCTGAGTATGAGGCTTCTCAAGAACAGCAGATTCAAAAAATAAGAGTTAACAGACAGCATGCACAGAGAAAACGTGAGATTTTCTGCTGTACCAGAAAAACTGGAAGGAACAAACTGCATTCATTTTATGAAAGCACAAGAACTGTTTGCCCCCTTAAATGTAGACTAATAACTTGTTAGCAATACTTTCTGACAAACTTTTATGAAGCCTATGAATTTTCAGTGATCTAATTTTTTAAGTTATGAAGAAATGGTCATAAAATGGATTCCAGGATGGTGGATATCATGCAAACACCCTCTCCTTATAGCTCCTCAGTCGGCTATTTACCTCATCTTAATCAAATGCCATCAGACTGGATTTACAGATAACTATTAACTAAAAACTAAAACATATCAATCAAGCTCTCTGCTACACTTCTGGAGTTTTAAAAGGCATCTCTACTGAAAATACAGCTTTTTATTCTCTGAAAGGTTATACTGCAGCACCGCATGCCAGCTTGAGGCCTAACACAGTCAGAAAGAAATAGAAGGAATAAGGAAAGAACAGATACAAGAATAAAAGGGACAAAATACTTTTCTATACTACAAAGGGGAAAAAAAAGTCTAATGATCAAGACCACATGGATCTACAAACCACAAAAAAACAAACTATCACAGTTATCTTCTCCAGAAAAAGAGATTACCTCTAAAAGACATAGAACACTGAAGCCACAAGAACCATCCGAACCCAATCCTAAAAACAAGCCTGAAGGGGCTTTTAAACTTGATGACCTAAAATCAGCGCTTCTACCCATACAAAGTGCCATTCAAAGTTTCTCAGATCAATGATCTAACTTTGGCATCTCAACTGAAAAAATAGTAGAGGCTAGATCAGGCTGAAGCAAAAACAGCAGCTAATGAAATGAGAATTGAAAAAATACAAAAACAACAAAATAACAAAGAAATTGCCTTAAAAGACCTGCAACAAAAACTTCCTAACCTAGAAGCAAGGAGTAGAAGAAATGATATTCTCATAAGAGGAGTTCCAGAATCAACAGACCAAATGCAACTACCAAAACCCTTAATGGAAATATTTTCATCCCTACTAGACAATAATCCTACAAGTAAAGGCAATGTAATTGAAAGATCTCACAGAGCTCTTTGAAGGTCACAAAACCCTGCTTCTCCTAAACACATATATGCCAAAATGCTAAACTATCAGCATGTGCAGGAAATATTAAAAGCAGCAAAACAAAAAGGCTTCCTGAACTGGAAAGGAAACAAATTCACTTTTGCCCAAGATTTCCCTATGCAGATAAAGCAAGGAAGACAAGCACTTACACCCTTTTATTCTTATCTCATCACAAAAAAAAAATAAATAAAATTCCAGATGAGATATCCCAATTCACTATCTTTCACTTATAAAGAGCAAACATATACTGCTAATACACCAGCAGAGGCTAAAAGTGACTTTTCTAAAGCTTTTGGTGAACTTCCAAGCCTTTAACTTGTAAAATGAGAAGGAGGAGGGAGAGGGAAAAGAAGTAGCAAGGGAAAGAAGGGAGAGAGAGAGAAAAAAGGAAAAAAAGAGTAACTTTTACATTTCTGATATAGTCTCTGATATTCTAAAGGAGCTATAACTAACCTTGAGTTATTTTCACTTTACCCATTTCTTAAAAAGCTCACTGAAGTTGTGGTACCAATCTCAAACAGGCTGGAAGCAACTTGAAGGCCAAAATCAAGCTATAACCATTGTTGCAACATTCCAAAGAAAGGATTGTAACATCTAACTGAGATGTCCATGTAAACAGCATGTTGAACTTTTTGGTCCTACCTCAAATCTATGGCTAAACGGGGGAAAGATTTAACTGTAACACACCTCTCAAGCTAACTTCTTGCCACTTGCATCCTCGGAGCTCTACACTGGGAGAAAATAAAATGGACTATTTTCTGCTTAATTTCTGAAGAAAATAAAGGGAAACAGGATGGAAATCAAAAATAAAAAAGAGAGTGGGGTGATTTATTGTAGCTGCCAAAGGAATATACACCACGGGTTAGAAAGGAGACATGATATACCCTAGACTAGTTTGTGGTATAATGTCACTAGGGGTGCCTAATGAAACCAATGCTTACCTTATTACTAAGGTCATAGTCCATATGCTGTCATTAGTACTATTGGGCATATAACAGATAATGTATATATGCCCAACATAACTTTCTGATGCTGTGATGCATGTTCACTAGAATACAGCTTCTGTTTTTGCAAAACGAATATACAACACGGTTTAGAAGTGAGTCATGGTATAGCCTAGTCTAGTTAGTTGTGTTACAATGTCATTGTCGCTTAATGAAATAATTGCTGCACTTATTACTAAGGTCATAATCCATATGGTATCTGACATTAATACTTCTAATTATCAATAGATATAAGATAAAGGTATATGTTGTTTAATAACTATCCTTATTTTTCAAGATATGTTAAATCTGGTCCTACCATACCAGAATCAGGAAAAATTAATTTATACTGATAAATGGGGCAAGGATGTTGAGAGCGTTTTTTTGGAGTGGTTTTTCACATCTTGTATTGCTGAGTTTATTATGTATATATGTTTTTTCTTACAGTTGCTACTACTTCAAACAAACCAATATGCTCCTGCTCTAGTACTTAGAATACTGTTTGTTCTTTTGAATAGTTTCTCGGATGTAGTAGGTATGTGGCTAGGCACAGTAGGGGTAATGAGAGACTCTAGGGCCACAATAGATTCAATAATCCTAATCTACGACTTGTATATATGCACATTCATACTGGAGAGAGAGTCTTCCAAGTATTACATTTATTTTTCTAGAACTTATACTCGCTACATGTAAATGTGTGAAATAAGCTCTTGGAATATCAGAGGCCTACAGGATAAAAATAAAAAAAAATTATTATTACACTTAATTTACCAGTCCAACTCAGACATTACCTTTTTACAAGTAACACACTTGCTAGATGTGGATTGGAATAAAGACAGAGATAAAAGATGGATATCTTCAATTATTGCCTCAGGGAGGGAGACTAACTCAAAAGGAGTAGCTATTCTGATTAAAAAATCTTTTAAAGAAAAGGTAATAGATTTGGGTATGGACAAAGAGGCTAGGTGGTGCTACTTTAAAATCATCAACTCCATATCAAATAGACCTACCATTTTCCTGAATATATATGGGCCCTGTGCCAATCAACGCAAATTTATTATACAAATATACAACCTGCTATCAAAATTTCCAAATTATGAATATGTAATTGGAGGTGACTGGAATATGGTCAATGACCCTGCAAAAGACAGAACTAGCAAAAACAAATTCCATAATAAGACAGCATTGAGAGCACTAGAAGATTTGAGGTTAGACTATTGCCTGTGTGATCCTTATTATACAAAAGCCCATTCCACCAATATGTGCACATACATATACTACTCTCCATGTTATAAGACCTGGTCTAGGATTGATTTTTTTCTTAATTTCTAACTCCTTAATCAATGATAAAACTGTATACACATCTTGTCCAAGATTCCTCTCAGATCACTCTAAGATAACTATAAATATAACCCCAGTAACCAACCCATTAAAAAATGAAAAATCCTTCACTTGGACATTAAACCCTAACCTCTTAGACAAAGAAGAAGTGATAAATGATATTAACAAAGAATTAGAGGAATTAGATTAAAATCTGTCCATTTCTGACGTCAAAACTGACATTATATGGGCGGCGTATATGGCCAAAATTAGAGGATTACTGATGCAAAAATCCTCCTACTATAAAAAAATTACTAAAGAAAAAGAAAACTCGATAAAAGATGAAATTCATAAAATTGAAGTATCGCTCCAACATAAATTTTCACTGGAATTGGAAAGAAAACTCCTTGCCCAACAAAAAGAACTATACACACTCCATTCTCAGAACTTATCATTACACAAAATGAAGCTTCTAACTAACTATTCACATTGGGCACAACAACCCTCCAAGCGTCTGGCAAGATTAATTAACATATATCATACTCCCACAACAACTTCACAAATCTTATATAATAATGAAATTTACACGGATACTCAAGAAATAATACAGATATTTGAAAAATATATAAGGAAATGCATGGACCTCATAATACCCCTTCATTAGAGAACTTTAACAATTTCATCAAAGATCTTAAATTCCCTAAGATTGAAGACCAACAAGTGTTGCTTTTAGAAGCTCCTTTTAATACAGAGGAAATTGCAGAAGCAATAAAAGGCTTAAAAAGTAATAAAGCACCAGGCCCTGATGGATTCACATCAAATTTTTACAAGTCATTTGCTCCTAAATTGACCCCCATCCTATGTAAAATCTTTAACCATATAAGCAAGCATGACATTCAAGATTTGTACCTAAACAATTCTAAAACTATATTTATTCATAAACAAATAAGGACAATACCAACCTATTTAATTATAGACCTATCTCCCTCATAAATGTTGACATTAAAATCTACTCCCTGGTCCTAGCAAATAGAATTAAAAAACTATTACCTAAAATGATGTCCCCAGATCAGTCTGGCTTTATGTCAAGGAGACAAACATGGGATAACACCCTGACCCTCGATGCAGCCATACATCTTCCTGAGAAAGACAAATCTCCTAGATACCTTTTGGCATTAGATGCTACTAAAGCTTTCGATAGGGTCAACCTTGAATTCCTTTTCTTGACTCAAACAATTTAATATCCCAAATACATTTATAGAAAAAATCAAAGCACTATATAAGTCTTCTTACACCACACTGGTCATAAATAAACTTGTCTCCAATAAAATAAAACTAATAAATGGTACAAGACAGGGATGCCCCCTTTCCCCCTATCTTTTTAATCTATATATAGAGCCCCTATTCATCTACCTGGTGCAAAAAACATTTCACCATATACCTAAAATACCTAATAATAAACATTTAATCTCAGCATTTGTTGATGACCTGATCATTTATTTTCAAACACCTAACATGGACTTGGGTAAGATTATAAAAACAATCAGCATCTTGTCAAAAGCCTCCAACTATGAAGTAAATCCATCTAAATCCCTCATATTTCAAAGCAACCCATTAGGACAAAATCTCTTCCCTCTCACAGACACAGAAATTAAAGTTAAAAAAGCATTCCACTACCTAGGAATTAACTTCGAACATAACCAAAAAGACTCCTACCAAAATAATCTTCTTAAAACCTGGACTAACATAGAAAATGACTTGGACAGATGGAAACTAATGAAACTTTCAGTTTTATCAAAAGTGGCAGTAATTAAAATGAATATTTTATCAAAAATATTATACCAATTTAACACTACCAACACTATTATTCCTACCAACTTCTTAAAAAAAAATCAATAAAATACTAAGTTCATATGGTTTCCAAAAAACCCAAGGATAGCTATAACAAAACTTATTTTCCCTAAAGACAAAGGAGGTGTGGGGTTACCAGACTTTAAACTCTACTATGATCTAATATGCGCAAATAGACTTATTTTAATAGCCGACCACATCCCAAAATATGCGGAATCCTTTCCAAAATGGGTTAATGTATGGTACGCTCATGTTTTAAAGACTAATATAAATTTGTAACCATACAATTTATAGAGGGATCTAACCTAAAAGATATAAAACTTCATGCCTCCATTAAACACAAAATCAAAACCTTTCAATCGCTTCTGTCAGACCTACAACTAAAAAGTGCTTTAACCTATTACAGCCAATACACCTGAACCCAAATTTAAAAATAGGAAATTAAATGATCAACCTAGATCAATATCCAGAAATCAAAGATATTTCAGTCTGGGATCTATATAGACTTAAAAACAGGTCATTAAAAGATATCAAACATCATCTCAACCTTAATAACAAATACACAATAATACTGAGACAATTGATGGAAAAGACATCTATCTTCAGGGACATCCCACAAGAAATAGAAAATGTAATAACAAACACACAGGCCTTAGTCAAGTTCTTAAAACATCCAAAAAAATGCTGTCACTTGCATACAAGTTAAGCACCTCTATAAAATTCCAGTCCACCTTTACATCTGCTCAATACTGGAAAGACAAGAATCCAGAAATAACTAATGCTCAGCTTTCACAAGCATGGTTTAATACAAACAAATACTCTCTCTACATGAAATTGACTTACACCGAGTTAATGGTCAACAATAATGCCTATTACGCCAGAACGACTAAATAAGTTTTTCCCAAATAACTCACCTTTCTGCCCCTTCTGTCCATCAAAAATAACAGGCTTATTACATATCCTCTGGTACTGCAAACTTGCACATAACCTCTGGGACTCATTAAAAAATCGACAAAATGGGTTATGGCAAATCTACATTATACTGGGAATTTGCGATTCTACATGTTAACTCACTTCACGTACCCACATCAGATTTAAGAATTCTGATCCCCATATTTGAACTAGTCAAATTATATATTACTCAAAACTGGATAGACAGATCTAAATTAAAATGGGGAGAATTTACGAATATGACCGACACTTACATAATGTCACACAAACTCATGATTAATGATAAAAAGAAATGAATACAATTCCTAAAAATATGGAAAAATATCTTAGACCACATATTAGAATAATAAATATCTATGTTATAACTATGTAATTACCCCGAATTATTTGGTATGGAAGACCCTCTCTCTAATAACTTTGAAATAAAATCTCTAAGCAGCATAATTCACTGTAAAATAACATAATCACATGACTTTTAGGGTAGGTTTGTGATATCATGAATCAGGAAATGTATTTAAATGTTCTTTTGAATGCCTTTTATTTGTCTGAAGAAATTCATTTTATTTATGTGAACGAAAGCGCTCACATTAAAAGGTTTTTAAACTATACCTTAAATTATTGGATTACTTCCAGCTTTGAGGTGCCTGGATTCCGATTTTGAATTATTTGCTTGAAATTGTGATGCTGCCAGCCCAGTTCACTGGAATTTTGTAAATAATTATATGTTATTTGAGAATATTGCTATGATTTATACAGGAATGTGTGTCATGTACTGAGCTTCAAGAATGTAACCACAGTGTACCCTACAGGAAAAGAACAGAATGTTTTATGACTGTGTTTATCTCTCAGTTTCACTGAAGGAGACAGTATTTCTAGAGCTAGAAGTTTCTTTCTATTGTCTTGAAACATAAATAATTACTAGGCTTAAAATATAAAGTGTTTTTATTGCTCTGTGACTTCCTAGCAGCTGCACATCTAAGAGATAGGTATTTTTCACAGAGAAATGGTAAATTTTAAGTTTCTGTTAACCTGGGAACTGAAAGCAGATGACAAACAGTGATGTCATACAGCTGACCCAGCAGTAATGTTTTACAGTAATTTAAGAACTATCTCAGAGAAAGTCTGTGCATTTTGTATATGTCTTTGGACCTGGAAACATCCTCTCATCCGCAGTTACCTTGCTAATAGTAAGTAGAAATATAGTAAAGATTAGATTAGATGTTTTCTGTATTTATTTGAGGCTGTCCTGCAAAGTTGTTTTAAAATATTTCCTGAGATTCTGAACTCTGTAGTCAGTGTGTGGAGTTACTGAGTATTGTCTTGTTCTTTTATTATTTATTATTAAATATATTTAAACATTTTAATTGTGGCTGGTTTATTTAGAGATATTTCAGCTCTTATGAGTACTCGCATATGTATTTGTTGACACTGTATACAGCACTCCTAAATAGCCTTAGTCTTGGTCACACTTACCATTGGATAATAGTAACATTACACAGTAGAATTGGTCACCCTTTAAGAGCCTTACAGTAGCTGATAAAGAGCTGGTTGGTGGTAGTGATAACCACCTTTTAGTCTGGGCAGAAGGGGGCATAGCTACTAAACCTGTGCCAACCTTTCCCAGGAGTGTGTGTGTGTTTTTGTATATAAATCAAATCTTAAGTGTGTGTGTAAGCTACTTGGGCAGGGACACGAAGCATTGGTTGGACAAAGAGGGTGCTGAAGGTTTTGGCTTGACCGCTTAGCTGAGATCTTAACCCTATAGCTGTGCCAGTGGGGAGTCTTACTGGGGATCTGGACAGAGAGGGAGAAACCAGCCCCAGACTGACTGTGATCTCTGTGAGATCTTAATGGAAATTGTACTTTACTGTGCTTGTACTTGTCACCCTCCCAATGTGTATGTCCCTCACTGGTGCTAGTGGTGAGGATTGAGGCTCCTTGATTACTGGGCCAGTGCAGGGGCGTCAGAGAAGTAACAGATGATACTGTAAATAAAAAGGTAGAAGCTAAAATAATGGTAGGAGATCTAAGCAAGGTTTTTAATGAAATACAATACAAACCTCTATGGGACATATTATGGGCTTATAAGTGATAGAATAGCTAAAGTAATTAAGTCTGTATACAAAATAAATAAAATAATTATATATGGATGGCTAAGTAAAGAAATTAAAATTGGATGCGGAATAAAATAAGGATGCCAATGAGCAGTATAATACTTGCTTTAGTTATGAATGTAATTGTTAACAAAAATAAATAGAACTTTAAATACGGTAAGATATAATATAACAGAAGAAATACAATTACCAATATTTGCAAACGCAGATGATATAGTATTAATCACCAAAAATAAAGAAGGCATGGATGAGACAATTAAAAAGTTAATGAAAGAGTTAAAAACAATTGGTTTACGTATAAATAGAGAGAAATGTAAAGGCTTTGGATTCACGGGCATTATGAGAGATATGCAGTTTAATAAACTATTGATATACTAGGAATAGTATTTGGAAAGAATGAACATTTAAAAAACAATGTGAAAAAGTATTCAAGAAATAAGAGATATATGCTTATTTTGGAAATCATATAAGCCAGCATACAAGAAAAAACTGTATCGGATAAATTCTATTTTACTAGGTAAGTTAGCATTTGTAGCTAGTATGTACATGATACTGACCAATTATGAAAAAGAAATAACACTTTCATATAGGGATCTAGACCGAATCCAGTGAGAAGGGGAATTCAGTATGTAAAGGAAGGAGGAGTACTGGGATTAATAAACCCAACTGTTCATACAGCTTCACTAAACCTATATTAAGCCTTAACAAGTTGCACAAAAAAACAGATGAAGAACTTGGTAAGTGTTTTGGGAAAAAATGGGAATAGGGGAAATATCAAAAAATTGTATGAATGAAGAAATAAAGGAATGTCAAAATAAAATATTCCTATGGAAGTTAAAAGTGACTACAGTAGAAAAAAATAGGAAAGAATGGTATTTAAAAATTATGAAAGAACATTATTTCATCTTTCCTTGGAAACATTTAGAAGTTGAAAAGAAGAAAGGTATTAAAAAAAAGATCTATGTGGTGTAAAAAATATAGGAATGCAAATAAGTTCTCTAGAGATTATCAATAGACAAACTACCTGTAAGGCTAACATGTCCTATAAAAGAAAACAAGATAGGATATGTATTCATAGTGGAAATTTTGAGACAACAGAACATGCTTTTTTAAATGTATTAGAGTTAAAAAGTTATGGGAAGAAATATGTAAAAATAAAATGATAAAAGGTTTGGAAAAAGCAGAATGAAATATGGATTATATTGGAATATGGATATTATGAGAAGATAAAACAAAAAGAAGTGATAAAAATGGATAATAGAATACTATTTTATATTCTATGGACAATATAGATGGAGAGACTTAATGAAAAGAAACTTAATGGAAATGGATATTAACAGAAATACTAAAGAAAATACGATACTGGCTTTGGAAAAAAAGGGTGGGGCTAGTGCTTAACAACACAAAATCACCTTATATTGTATAAAGGTGTAAATAATGTATGTAATACCAGTTATGTAAATAATGTACATAGGCAATGATTATCAATAAAGAACTCCTATCTTTTCACAAGCAGGGGACAAAATTCAGTGTTTCACTTACTGTTTCCATTCCAAGCACAGTGGCAGCTGGGAGAAGCAAGGAGTGCAATGCAGCAAGATCAAGGAAATGTCAGTGACAAGAATTCACTGTCCTTGCTGAAAAAAAATTCCATTGCAGAGAAATGTGAGATAGAAGGTGGGAAAAGTGATGTCTGTAAGAAGGCAGTTGAGTCCCTCATTAGCAAAAGAAACACCTGGTGTAGATGTTTTGAAGGCAATTCAGCCTTCAGGAATACTATTTATTGAGGAAGGAGATGAGAGGGAGAGGGAACAATTGAAGGTGGGAGAACCTTTACAGGATTCAGAAGCAGTTTTTCAAACGAGACGGTTTGAAGACAAAAGTGTGAACCAGAGTGGATACATTATTACAGTCTTCCAGTGGGGAGGGTTGTGGGATGTTTTATTGCAGGACTTAATTTTGCAAAGCAAACTGGAGAGTGGAGAGGCAGCTTCACAGGTGCATATAACAAATCAAAGAGGTGATGAAGAAAAAGTAATATGTAGATAAAGTAAGAGAAGGTGGAAGAAGAGACGAGAAGACCAAATAAAGGAATAAAAAATATCTAATATGAATCAGCAGCAAAGAGAAAAGTATGGCACTTCACCACAAGAGTTAAGACCTTTTATGCATAAATAAAGGTTCTTTCTGTGATATTATATTTCATTCCAGTCAATGTATGGAAAAGTGTTTGGGACAATATGAGTTGAAAAGAATTGCAATCCATGGAACTTGTATGTTTGTCAAGTATTTAATAAGGGAGACAAAAAAAATATTCATTTCCAAACAGAAATTGAAAAAGACACTCAAGAGACTATTTAAAGACTCTGTAAAGAAGTGATGGACATTACAAAAGTATATAACAGGGGTTTACAGAATGGAGGTTGGGAATGTTTGCATTATGGAAAATGATAGTAAAAATAGAAAATGATAGAAGTATGCGTAGTCCAAGCATGATAAATGTGGAGGGGAACAAAAGTACAATGAAGTATTGGGGCAACAAAAAATATTTTTTTGCAGAAAATGTGATCATTTAATTAGTAATTAATCATTTAATTAGTAATTGTGACAGAAGAAAATGTTACATTTGTGGCAAAGTGGGACATGATGGCAAAAGTTTTAAATTGAAATATTTTAAATATGAACAAACAGACCATTTATGGATGGACTACAAAGAAAGTCTAGAGAAAAATAATGGAGGAGGAGGTAGACAGCAAGAGATTGAGCAATATATAGAAATAGAGGAAGAAAGAGAACCAGAAGTACAAGATAAACATATAATGATAGAAAATAGTGAGACAAAAGAAAATATAGTAAAAGAAAGAACAAAAAAAAGGAGGTGAAAGAATGTCAGAAACAAGTGAAAAGATAAATTGGACAGTAGTGAAAGGAAGGAAAAAAATCCACTGGAAAAAGGATGAAAGATAGGAAAAGAAAATGTAGATATAAAACAGAATAAGAAAGGAAAGAATAAACATGAGACTAAAGGATATAAAAATAGAGAAGGAAAAATAAATGAAGAACCAAGAATATTAGCCATAACTGTTAACAGTATAAAGGTTATAAAATGGAGATTAAAGGTATTAGAACTGTGTGCAAAATTAGACATGGATATGATTATTTTAAAAGATACAAGAACACTATCAGAAGAAGAGAGATTACACACAGAAAGATTATGGGGGGGTGAGATTATCTGGAATATAGGGATAGAAACATGTTCAGGTATAGCAGCATTATGTAAATCATCAGTAAAGGTTTTGGATTTTACATTAGTTGTAATGGGAAGAATAATGATTGTAGATCTGAGATGGAAAAGTGAGGTTTACAGAATTATAGCAATATAAGCGTATGTGACAAAGAAAGGAAGAGAGAATATGTTTAAATAAATATTAGATCATGCAAGTGTAAATATGAATTTAATATTAGTAGGTGTTTGAATTGTGATTTAAGAAAGAAAGAGGAGACTGGGGATGTAAAAGTAATGTTAGAAGTTACGAAAAGTGGGAAATTATACATTTGGAAAAACAATGGACATACAAAAAAAAATTAAGGACAAAAGTAGATTACTTTATTATTTCTAAAAGTTTAAAATAGTACAAGAAGGGACAAAATGTACACAATTTTCTGATCATTTCGCAATTTGGATAGAATTTCAAGAAAAAAGGTTACATAAAATAGGTAAATGTATTAAGAGAATAAACTGAAAAAAATCAGATAAGGAATTAATACAGATGACTAAGACAGTTAAGGAAAGATTATGTAGGAAGGAAAGAATTCTAAAAGAACAGATGTCATGGTGGATAAGTTACAAAGATACATTTAAAAATTGTTATTTAGAATGGCAAAGCTTAAAAAAGAGAAGAGGGAAAGAAAAAAATATAAAGAAGTAGACATGCTTTGGCAGAAATAACAAGTAAAAAGACATAATTTTTTAACAGAATGAAAGAAAGTATGAAATGAATCATGAAAAAATTAAAAAATATTTATTTAAAGAAATATATCTTTTGCAAGGAAAAAAGAAGCAGTGCCTTATTTGAGCAGCTTAATAAAACAGAATAAAGTGATAATAAAAGAGTTAAGAAACGGAAAAGGTAAGAAGTCAACAGGAAATAAATGTAGAAAAACAGCCTAGAGAATAAAAATTTAAAGAACCTGATAGAGAAAAGATAAAAAATGGAAGTTTAAAAAATTGACAGAACAAGATAAGAAGGAATTAGAAAAAGGCATAATGATGGAAGAATTAAATAATGTATTAAAAATAGTAAATCGAGAATCAGGACCTGGACCAGATGGTACAGAATATCATATGAATAACACACGCTAGACTGGCAAAAGAAAAATTTTGCACAGCATCTATACATATTACATACAGGAAAGCTGATGCAAGTATTATGGTAGGTGACTTGAATAAAGATACAACACAAAATTTTATGGGATATAATAAAGATCTGAAAGAATTTTGAGACAGTCTATAAGAATAATAAAGTAAAATTGTTAGTCAATGGATGGTTAAATCAGGAAATAGACATAATATTTTATTTGCATTTGTTATGAATGCAGTGGTTAATAAATTAAATTCATCATCGAAGGTAGAATATAGAACAATAGATGGAATTAGAATACCAGTTATATTCACATATGCTGATGAAACGGTATTAGTAAAAAGAACAAACAATGAATGAAGGAAGTTATTAGAATACTTATCTGAAGGCCATTGGTATGAGTCTAAATAGAGATAAAAGCAGAGAATTAGGGGAAGAAGGCAAGATAGAGAATATTCAATTTAATATGAATGAATTAACACTTATGTATAACACTCTGAAATTAAATGGTAAAAATAAAGCAATGGGAACATATAATAAAAAATGAGAAATATATGTTTATTTGGGAGACCTTATAAGCTGTCATTTAAAATGGTGCATTTAATAAATTCTGTTTTATTAGGAAAAATTGTATATTTAGCAAACATTTTTATGATTCTTGTAAAATATGAGAAAGAGCTCATATGACAATTGTATTTTCATTCATATAGGATCCAGACTGAACCCTGTAAAAAGAGGAATATTACATTGTAAAGAAGGAGAAGAAAGATTGGGCCTGATAAATCTGGTGGTGTGTTCAGCATCTTTACATAAAGTGCTAAAGTTGATAAAAAAGAGGGAAATAGCTCATTAATAAGTATGATAGGAAAAGAAAAAATAAAGCAATATGGGGATGATGAATACATTTAAAAGAGAAAGAAAAGAACTGAAAGGGGAAAATAAACAATATCAAGATAAAAAAATGTTGTGAAAAATGAAGAAAAGTGAAGCAGAAGACAAAAGGAAAACATAGTACATGAACATAATGAATACGTATTATTGTATTTATCCATGGGAAAACATTGAGGAAAGAAAAATAAATGTGTTAAAAATCAGAACAGAGTGGTGTAAAATATGTAGAATGTAGAGATTGTTATGAAGATTATACATAAAGAATTGCCAGTAAAAGTGAATATGACATATGAAAAATAGAAGAAAGGATCTGTAATCATTGTGGCAAGGTTGAGACAACAGAACATGTTTTCTTAAAATGTAAAAGAGTAAAGAAATTATAGGAAAAATTATGTGAAGATAACTACTTGCAAGGTATTTAGAAAATGGAAAATATAAATATGGATATGTAGGAATATGGATATTGTAGAAATAGAAGAAGGGGATTTGTAACTCGGGTAGAAAATGTTTTACATAATTTGGACTACAAGGAATGAAAGACTGGATGAGATAAAACTTATTGCAAAATGATATTATCAGATATATTAAGAAAATAAGATTTTGGTTACAGAAAAAGGGTGGAGGTCATAAAGTGAATGTATAAGTAAAGATGATAATGTTAATATTAATAATAAAAAGTTGACTGTAGAAGATTGTAAATAATTGTAAACAGTGTAATATATGTGAACATTGCAAATAACATAAGAAATGTGTTTTATAAAGATCTCTACTCTTTTAGATAGCTGCCATGGGATCTTTTACATCTACCTGAGCTACCACCAGCTGAAGCAGCAATGGCCTCAGTTTAATGTTTCATCTGAAGGACTGCCCATTCAGGAATGCAGCAACTCCCCTTATTCTGCACTGCAGTGTCAGCAATAACCTACCCGATTTGCAAATAGAACCCACAGCCTTCTACACCAAAGGTGAGTGTGCTACCCTGTTGCACCAGTGGCACTATAATAATCATACCACATCCACTGAGAACACATCTACTGCTACCTCCCTTGCCCTAATGTACAGAAAAGAAGAGGGAAGAGAACTGTATTCTTCACATGACAAGCAGGTTAAGCTCTGCACTGCATAACTTCCAAAATATGCAAACTAGAATCCTCATCTCCTTGAAAGGACTGAAGTCTACCATCATGTTAACCACACCTGTGATATAAAGTGCTGAGAGACAAATATCCATGGTCTACGGTCCACTAGAAAACAAACACTTGAGCATACAGTACATGACTGTGATCATTTGCTTGATATACTACATGATGGACTGTGTGCAAATCAAATTAGAAACAACTCTGGAAGCAGCTTTTCCTGTAGAACTACAGGAACAGAAAGACAGCACATAGCTCTATATAGCTAATGTGGAGTGCCCTTATGGGCATGAGCGAACCACTTTACTTGAACTGTGGAGGAGACAAGGTGACGTATCAATCCTGTCAGTAAATCACCCATTGTCTGGAGCGGTGATGGGTTCTGCTGTAGAAAAAAGACCAATTAAAAAGATAACCAGTCTTCAAGATGGAGGGAGGACTGTCCATCACTCCAGGGCCCACTTGTAGGGTTCAACTTCAGTGGAAGGTCCATGTGTAAGTGCTGGTTTTGTAGTTACAAGCACTTCAAAGGTCACCACAAAACACACATTCTAAAGTGCTTAAAAGTGACTTTGAAATCTGTGGTTACCACATGGTCCACGAAATGTAAGAGAGATTCAGCCCGGGCTCTTCACACTGCATTCGCCTAGATCATGACCTCCCGCATTATTGGGCCTATGAAGGCATCTTCTGGGGCTACCAAGCTAGCAGCATTTGGAAACAATATTATTTGATGCTTTAAATATCCTCCCCTCCCTCTCCTTTGGTAGTTGGCTAGTCAGTAGAAGACAAAGAGGAAAAGGGGTTAAGATGGAATGCATAAAGGTCCAACACAATAGTGAATGCTGATGAAGTTCTACTTCCTTTACAGTAGGTTATTCACCAGTTCTTAAACAGGACTGGCCAAATAAAATCTTCACTCAGTAGGCAGCATGCATGATACAGTGCCAGGGAGGAAAGCCATTGCAGTCAAAGTTACAGTGAAAAACATGGTAGCCTAATGTGGAAAGCAAGAGACATTTATATCCTCCTTGAGCCCAGACTCAAGGTGGGCTGAAACCTTCATATCACCTGATTCACTAGGAAGGACTGGAATCTACACAAATTAGACAAACAGATGAGGTCTTAGAATCCCACCATGGCAGAATAGAAGCAAATGCATACATACACTCTGCTTATGACATCTTACTCATTGTCTGACAGCAAGGGGATAAAACATAGCATTCTTTAATGACACGATCACAAAGGAATTTGCTCTAGGATGCCTATTCAACAGGTCACTCTAAACAGCCTGGGACTTAAAGAAGGCATCCATCTTCCTAGGATGATCAAAGGCCTTGTGAACTTGTTCTGTAGACAACTACTTAGCCACTTCCTTGGTAGAAGAAAAGAAGTCACAGGGCAGTCCATCGGGGACTAGAAGTCATCCCCTGGACAGCTGTAGGGAAGCGTTGTTGACTTTATTCATCTGTAGGTTAACAGCTTCTGGGCCTTCTGATTAATCAAAAAGAGAAAAGGTGGAGGAAGACCTTGGCCACCACTCTGGATTGGGCATATGCATTCATTAAAAATGTGGCTGAAAGTGTGCTGGGTGATAGGCAACAATGGACCATAACTCAGTGACAAGGCTGACAACAGTGGCAGAGGGGGTTATTAAGCCTGCCCTATGCTTGGTGTCATCAACCATGTTTCCTAAGGATGCGTTTTTGTACATGAAAGGACATATCCCACCACACGCTGACATCATACAGCTTCTTGAACTCTAGACCACAAACTCAGTAGGAGGATGATCTGAAGGATCCTCCTCAATGCATACTACTAAGCTTTGCTGGCCTTGAGGATGGACCCATGGGGAGCAGACTCCTTGATCCCATAAAGTATTACAGACCTTTCTACAGGGAGGAGACTACTGCTCAGGCTACTCAGGGGGCTGTTCTCCAGGATCTGAGCAGCCTAAGACATGACTTAGTCGTTCATGCAGTATGCAAAGTATCAACACCACAAGATGCATCACTCCAAGGTAGGAGACAAGGTTGCATCTCCCTCGTGTTCCTCACTATCTGCTGTAGTGGAAGGAAGATGTAAATTTGAACTCTCGCTAATCAAGGGAGATGATGCATTATACATACACTGGGATGTCTCATGGACAGGATTACCTCCACGGGTGAATGACCTCTGTCTGCCCTCTACTACTTTCTCCTTTTGACAGTGCTCTGCAAAACCTGGTACTATGTGACAGAGACCCCGATGCCAGTCTCTGTGCTTGGTACTTTCAACTGCCACATTTCTTCAGGTTATGAGATAGAAGTAAGAAGCTTCTGCCCTATGTCCACCAGTAGCTAGGCTAAATTGTTGACATGCATGGCAATACTTAACATAGTGTTCTCATCATAGCCCATGCAGACAGTGCAGGTGTAGGCCCTGTCACATTTGATGGCCACCATTGTCACTGATTAGGCTTCAATTCTTTAAGTACTAAACATGGGAACATTTCTTTGACAAAGATCGTGACTGACTTTTTAAATGTACAAGCAGCAGAAAGGAGATGGCAG
Source organism: Protopterus annectens (assembly GCF_019279795.1). Lineage (NCBI taxonomy): Eukaryota > Metazoa > Chordata > Ceratodontiformes > Protopteridae > Protopterus > Protopterus annectens. The sequence goes on along the minus strand of NC_056728.1, from coordinate 1,300,965,288 downwards.
GCTCAGAGGTTAGGTCTGCCATGCTAGGTGTGGTGTGATGTAAAGGCGTGTACCAACATAGAGTATGAGCCTCCAGTAGACATATGATCTTCAACGAATAAAATGAAAAGCTGAAGCTGAAGAGAAACTGGATAAACACAACTGCAGACCAAATGAGGTGGGTCACTGAGGTTACAGCAGAGTATTCACGACACAAACCACAAAAAGAAATCTGTCTATTACAACAGCAATTATTATGATATGCAATGCAGAACTATGTTCTAACTAATATGAAAGTCAAAAAAAGTCAGTAACAGCCTACAATGAAGCATTATGCTGGGGGAAAGACACATGCTAGACAAAATAATTTTGTACTGGCCAGCTCATTGGTGCAGAAGAATGGAACCCTGATTGTGACCCCAAAGACTCCACTTTGTTTACCATGTCTGGGCGCTGCAGAATCTAGCTAAAAGAGATAAGCTGACCTTGGCCACTCAGTCCTATCCATCTTGAGGGGAGGAAGGAGGCTTGGCCACCACATACCTGCCAAATTGTGGAGGATAGGATAGGTGGTAAAGCAGTGGCAATGAAGGATGAGGATAAGTGTGATGGCCAGCCCAGTGCAGCACACTAGATCTGCAGCTAGACTTCAGCATGTATGTGGAAGTACACATGCACCTGTAAGGCCAGCAATGTAATCCTCAGTTCAGTGGTGTGTCCATCAGCTTACATTAGTAAGGAGTTAACATAAAAAATGCCTCTCCTAACTTTTGTACAATGACAGACACATTCCATAACTCATGCCTCTATCTCCAAGTGTTGTGCAATTCCAAAGGAAGAAGGGAATGGATGGCTCTGTTGTGATTACTGCACAGATAGGGGCCAAGAAAACACAACTCTATATATCATACCAACTTTCCATGAGGTAGACGGGCTCACTCAGTTTTTCATTGTGGTTTGTGACTGCAAGCTCATATCTCCCATTTAGTCATCTCCACATGTCTAGTTTAGAGGTAGTCACACATGTTAAACAAGAATACAATTATGTACAGGACACTAACTCCACACATTAACAAACGCATGTCATTCAGAAGTTTGTGGTAAGATGTCAGGATGTTCTTTTCACACATCTCCACACATGCAGTTTAAAAGCATTCTCACAGTATACCCTGGCATTTTACTCCCTTGGCAGACCTTGCTGTGTCAATAAATAAAACACTATGACCTATCGATTTTCAGACTTTAAAACAACAATCTCACATACACATCATGCAAAGACTATTAAATTACAACTTTTTTATTCTTTTGGTTTTAATTGACCTTAAGCACATCTTTAAATATTGTGATTTACTGTCCTATGAAGTATATTGTTAAATAATTTAAAACAGCCTGCTTTAATTGGATTATTAATGTGTCAGGTGAATTATTTGGAAATAACTTATTTTTATCATGATAGCTCACGAACTCACACACACAGGCCCACACACAAAATCTCTTGGGCATCTACGTCCCTAAGGATCCCAGATGTTCATGAAGATTTTTTTCACACGATCATTCTTTAAAATATCTCCAAATTCTCTCCCTGTGAACAAATACGTACACAGCATTGTATCCAACACCAACAACTTGCTGGCTCCTGACAAAAGGTTCAGGTAGTCTGAAAGCTTGAGTAGTCTGTATTTTAACATCTAGGGTGGTCCAATAAAAAAGGTTATCACACTTCTGTGTTCTACTATTTTCCATACCTGAACAAGCCAGACATTTCTCATTTTTTTTTTTATTCTGGTTAGTAGAGAGGCAAATATGTTACTTGCTGATGCATTACCCAACATACGTCAGATATTACCAGATCTCTGATGAATTCAGTATACATAACAGCCCCAAGAAATCCATTAATGTGCTTTCCACAAAAAAATGAAGGGAGGGAATACTGCAGACCAACCTAGTGGTAAAATATTGTATGAAAATTGGGTCACACAGTTTTCTAGGGCAAAGAAACACAGCTGCAAGGACGTAACATTGTCCTTCACACAGTGTGCACAGACATGCACAATACTGAGCACATCTGTTAATTGTACAGCTGCATGTGATCTTCTCTAACAAGAACTAGGTAAGAAACAGATGACTGTTTTAAACTCACACATAACATTTTAGCACAACATCATAGTGTCATGTACAAATGCACATAACACATTAGCAAGAAAGAACTCACGTATTAAGCAGCACTCGTTATGCGAAAGCAAATAACCAGAGCCTGAACTTTGAAAATCCTCCAGAATGAAGTGACAGTGACTGAAGGCACAGTACTTTTTGTGGTACACAGCAGTCAATATCATGTGGCTAGCTCAAAAAAATTGTCACAGAATGCTTCAGTACCAAACAGAGCTTTGTAGAGGATGTCTGTAAAGAATTATTCCTCTCAGAAATGAAGCAAGTGCCTTCAAGCTTTCTGACACACACACAAAAATCCAAATGGCTGACAAGGATGCTAAGTAGTTTTTGCCAAAATATGAAGGGATGGAGGGGGAACGTAACTCCTGAGCCTAATTTATCAGGGTTGTGAACAAGTACAAGTACTGGCAACCACTCACAAAGAAACTGTCTACTTCAAGGAGTACAATTTCCATGAAGGAAGCTTTAGCTCCAAACAAAACATAAGCCACCATTACGGACAAGAAAAAAAAACAACTAAATACAACCATGTCAACAAGGTAGGTATGAAGGATGCAAAGAGAGAAAGCTTACATGAAGCAAGATGCCCTGATGTTTTAAGATTTGAAGGTTCTAGTCACAGCTCTAGTAAAAGAAAATGATTTGATGATACTAGAATACAAAATTAAATCTAAAAGCTCACCCTACAGTTAGCAGCTTGATTTAAATCCAAGGGATCACCAGCATGAGATAAACACAAACAAATCTCTTTTACAGGCACAGGGCAGAAATGTGTCATGGAAAAATATGTAGGGACATGTCTGTTTTAATATGCATGGGGATAAAAATGGTTGAAGTTATATGTGACCCCATCTGATAATATGAGTTAGGTTAGCAGTTTCTAGTCATACAGCTCAAACTATGCATACTGATACTGTCTGCCTGCATAAGCACATGTGCATAGGTAAGTATAGAAAACTGACAGTCTTGGATCTCTATGCTTTCCAAAAGTAGGGAGAACTAAAGATTATAAATTCTGCTGCTGCACAAGTCCCTCAGTTCCGTCTGCTATTGTAATTCATACTTGTTCCCTGACTAACAAACAGTCTCAAGAGTTCATAATGTGGAACAGTCTGTGATACATGGGATGGGCCTGACTTATCAGCCAGTCTTCTCTGCTTGCAATAAGTATACAGAACAGAAACGTATTTCCAGAAGAGGGACAAAACACGGAAAACAACAGCAGGAGGTTAGAACTGACAGGCACTAAAAATTGTACTTCCAATAGCCTTAATTGCTTCTCTGGTGTATTATTAGGCAGCAAAAGAAACACTCTCCAGATTAGGTCTGCCTAATCAGTTATCAGGGTAAGAGAAACAAAAAACAAAGTGTCTGCCCTTACCCTTGTCCACTCCATTTTGGGTGAACAATGTCACCACACAGAATCTAGTTCCAAGGTCTGGGAGTCAGTATTGATCTCCAAGTTAAGAACTCTGTGTAGTTTGTACATTTTCCCTATCAAGGCTGATTTTATTAACTGGTGGGTTCGATTTGGACCATTTTGGTGGTACCCCCCCCCTCCTCCAAACGAATCCACCATCTATCACCCTCAAGCATCCCCACCACCCGCTGGCTTCTTGGATTTAATATTATTTTGATTTAGGTATCAGGAATATATGTTTTCATTAGTTTATATTTAGCCTTAAAATGTTAAAGCAGAAGTAGACTCTCAACCCAATTTGGTGTGTGTGTACATATATATATATATATATATATATATATATATATATATATATATGTGTGTGTGTATATATATATATATATATATATATATATATATATATATATATATATATATGTGTGTGTGTGTGTGTGTGCGCGCGTCTATATCATAACGTCGAAAGCCCATTTCATCTAAAATCATTTCATCAAGCCCATAATATTAAAAACTTATTTCATCTAAAGTTCATTTCATCTACACTCATTTCATTGAAAACTTACTTCACAATACATATACCATAAAACATGCTTTTGCAGGGGGGGGGGTAGCCCTCCTGCACCCCCATGGGGTGGCCTTTGCCTCCCAAACCCCCCTTACTTACATATGCTAACTCCACAATTGCACAACCATGGAGAAAAGAAAAAAACACTACACACAGTGAATCACTGCTCAAGAGCAAACACAGACATCTACACATCTGGGGATACGATATTATGCTCAACATCGCAATTCAGACATACTTTGCCAGGCTCACTTCCCTAATAACTCAAATGGTAACAAACGTCACCACTGCATACTTTCTACACAATTCTATATACTTCTACGCTTTTCAATGAAATGGGTTATTGAGTTTTAAGTGAAATGGGTTCAAGCTTATGAGTTTCAGTGTTATGACATTCCATTGTTGATAGGGGCAAATGAAACTCTGGATGGGTTTGATCATTACTGGGAGACTTAGAGGGGCCTAAAACCAGCATAACATGTTTCTACATTACCTTATGCATTCTCATCTCATATTGCAGTTGCTTCCATCATGAGTTTCCAGTCTTCTCCTGTACCCACTCTGAACTGTTGGTAGTTCCTTACCCAGTTAATTCTCATACCTTGCTAAAAGGGCACAAAACTCAAACTTCCTCAAAATGTTCAATACTATTAATAACCTCAGGTTTCTACCACAGAAACACTGCTCAGCACCACCCAGGTAGAATGAATAATTTCAGAAAGTTTATTTTTATTTACTTAATTATTTGTTAAACTGGGTAAGCTGACTAATACTTGCAGGTCACTTCCATCCATATCCCAACCATGAGTGCAACAGATATGGCCCCTTCTCTCAAAAATATGAATGATCTTGAAAATTATTTCTTAACCAGAGGACATGAATCAAACATGTTACATATGATCCTGGATCCCATTAGAGAGTCTAAGACAAACAATGACCCTATTTGGAAAAGGCCTTTTGGTAGAATTATACAACGAGAACACCCTAACCCAAAAGAAGAGAAAGGTAAGGACAGTTGCATTCTAACTAACACCTGTAATTTCAATACAATTAAAGCTATTATTAAGAAGGACTGGGCCATCCTCACTGACAATCAACAGCTTATAAGGGTTTTAGGTGATCACCCTACTTTTGTATATAAAAGAGCAGAAGCACATGTAGCTATGTGGGAAAGAAAAATAAGGAACCCCAGGATGACACTAAAGTCTGTGGGCCACCTAACTGCACTTTCTGTGAATACTTGATGGAGGGCAACTCATCTGAGTGCCCTTATCTTAAAAAGATGGTGAAATCTTCAGCTAGTGGTAAATGTAACACTGAAAAAGTTGTGTAAAGGGCCATGTGTAATGACTGGCCTGCATTTTATGTGGGTAAGACTATGAATACTGAAATGTTTTTAGCAACACGTTTGTAATAAATGTATTTTTGACTATGCATGTTAGAAGAAGTTTTTTATTGGTTCTTTCAATTTAATTGATTAATTAGGAGGGTTACAAAAACTAAGTGATTGTTTAAAGTCCACATCTGATGAAGTCTAAGTAATACGGATGAAAACACAGTGTGTTTGTAAAAGCGTTTATGTGCTGGAACTGTTTACATTAAAGACTGGCCGTGAAGTATAAGATCACTGTTTTTTTCCATCTCTGAGGTACTGTTTTGATTTTCCAAGACTATGAATAAACTAAAAAGGAGGATTTCAGGTCATCTTTCTGACATCAGACGTAAATGCCAGAGGAACGGCTTATCCACTTACTACAATACCCCAGACATTCTGGTTTTTAAATTTATCATTCTGGACTGTGTGGAGATGGATGAGCTTGAAGGGGATGTCAATGGTGTGTTGGAGAAAAAAGAATTATGCTGGCAGTTGAAATTAAATGTATTCAGAAAACCAGGACTTAACTACTACTGCTCTAACAAGAGTGTGTCGAATTTACGTAAGCTTCCACACAATCTGTAAAGATTCTTTTAGGGAATTTTTTGAGGAATATTATATTTTTATGTACTAAAATAAACTAAATAATAAAAATGATGTGTAGAATGTGCATACATATATATTATGTTTAAATACTTACACTATCAGTAAGATAATGTTTATGTTTAGCTACTTTAATCTTACTTCTGCTTTGATTAGATTTATTGCATCACACCAGAGATTTAAACGGTAAATTCAAAACACACATTTTCTCATGCCGCTATTACCATGTAGCATTGGTATAATTCCCCCATTTACCATATTTGTTGGTCAAACTGTCGTTATAGTTTTTGCCCTTTCCATCAAGTGGAATCATACTTCCTACTACTCAACACAAAGCCGTCATGTTTCACTTCTCCGGCATTATTCTGCGCCTATCGATGACTGCAGCAACTGTTCCCTTGTCACATCATTGAAACTTGAACATTCTGTCACAAGTCATTCATTCATTACCAATCAATCATACAACCCATGAAAATAAGAGATTCAAAAAGAACACAGAGTACCTCTGTAAGCCTTCAGGATAAACGTGGTCTTATATAACTGGAATGATGCACAAAACCAGATGATTAATCTGTCCTCAATTATCAACAGAAAATGCTGTTGAGTACTCAGCAACAGTAACTGGGCAGCTAACACTCTAAGCCACATAAGTGGTGTGAAACTGCAATACTAATAATACTGAACCAGTGCAGTGCATGAGGGGAAATGTAGTCTACTTCACTAATGAGATATGTAACTACGGCAGGAGCAAGACTACAAGTAGGAAAATGCTTTGCACTTTACTGTACTAACACTCTCAGGCAAGTTTCAGGGGCTGTATAAGACATAATGAACCTGCTATAGACTAGTGGACTGTCCTCTGTGGAAGCGAGGCCTTATTGAGCCAAATATGTTCAGTTTACTTAAGGCTGGCCCTGCTGCCTACATCTATGTTCAGTTTCCTCCCAACTCTCAAAAACATGCTAGTGAACTGGTTAAGCTAAACTGTCCATATACAATGCATTTACCCTTTGGTCCACGTCACTGCAGAAACAGATCCTAGATGACCAGCTCACTTACTCAGTTAGCATATGAATAAATGAAAATAAAAAAAATAATAAATGCTTACACTACTATCAGTAAGATAAATAATGTTTAATGATGGTGATGATGATGTCACATCAGCCAGGGGGTGTATCTAAGAACTGCACATGTAAGCAACTACCATCCTCACAATCATGTACTAAAGTAAAGTGACAGATCTCATAAGAATAAAAAAGTCACGGGTCAGCAGTGAAGTGTGGAAACAGAAATAAGAGGGGGAAGAACACCCTGCACAAGTCAGTTATGTGTGCAATTGGCTACTGTCTGAAAAAACAACTAAACTAGAGGTCTGGTAGTCAAAGGATAAATAATGAAAAATCCTCGGTGTAGGAGCTCCATCACTGCATTATCACATCACTTAAGGGTTTTACACTTGACTGACAACCTGATGTACAGGCTACAACTCAGAATCTTCAAATACACTGGTAATTCAGATTCCTGTCACCTGTTCAGCTGCAGGTACTTTTGACTGAACAGAAAATGGAGGTTGTAATACGACATCCTCTTACAATTCCAGAACCTAGGGCTGGATTCAGAAGCACTATATTACATATTAATGAAGGATTTAAAATGAAGTGCATAAAAAGGGACTAGTTAAATAAAAAGAAGTTATGTACTCACCATAATGTTCCATCTGAGTAGGTAAACTTCATTTGTAAGCAACCTGTGGGTTTCGGATCCGAGCCGGCAGCATACCAAGCAAAAAAGATCCAAGCTCCAAGCTCCTCCCCCCTACCCATACTACACTGCAACCTCCTTCCAATCCTCAGATCGAGTTTGCCACTCCACACATGACAACCAACAAACTAAAACATGAGACCCCTGAACCAAGGACAAACATCAAGCTCGTGAACTTCGAAGATCGAGCTCAGCAGAAATAACCGCCAAGGTCAGGGGGAAGGAGGGAGGGACGGTTGCTGACAAATGAAGTTTACCTACTAAGATGGAACGTTATGGTGAGTACATAACTTCTTTATCTGAAGTAGTTAACTTAATTTGATCAGCAACCTGTGGGACATAGTCCCCAGCTACCCGAAATCTTGGGAGGCCCTTAAGGAAGGATATTCTGGAGCACTGCAGAGCCAAAGGAAGCCCTTCCTCTAAACACCAAATCCAGTTTATAATGAGTAATAAAGGTGTGAGAGGATGCCCAAGTAGCCGCTGAGCAAAAGTCATCCCGGGAAACTCTAGACCAGAATGCAGCAGACGTTGCCATAGAACGCGTAGAATGAGCATGAACTCCTACAGGTTCTGGTAAACCACGCTCTCTATATGCTTGTAGGATACAAAGGGAAATCCACCTAGCGAGAGTCATGTTTGAAACTGGTTTCAATAAAAAAGGCTTAGCAAAGGAAACAAAAAGTTGATAAGATTTATGAAAGACCGCCGTCCTGTGCAAATAAAAACGTAACTGCCAGTGAACATCCAGCAAATGAAGTTTGTATTCCCCTTTGTTCTGAAAATTAGGGAAAAAACAGGCAAATTAATAGACTGATTAATGTTTGTCTCAGAAGCAACTTTAGGGAGAAAAGACGGATTAGTCCTGAGAGACACCCTGTCCTTATGAAACACTAGATATGGGAGTTTCATACAAAGAGCCTAAAGCTCAAACACTCTCCTGGCTGAGGTGATAGCTACCAGAAAAGCCATCTTCCATGACAAGAATTTTAAGTCAACTGATGCCAAGGGCTCGAATGGAGGCGCAACTAAGGCCTGAAGAACCGAAGTCAGATCCCACAGCGGGACGGATTCTTAACAGGAGGTCTCAGAAGAAAAGTGCCTTACAAAAAGGTCTTACAAATTCTGGCAGCAGCGAGAGAGCCTAAATTGTCCTTTACATGGAAATGAGAAATAGCCGCCAGCTGGACCTTCACTGTGGAAGAGCTGGCTCCTTGCTGGAAGATATGAGACAAAAAGTCTAATACCGCAGGGATCGGAGCGGTAAAAGGATCCAAATTTCTCTGTGAAGCCCAAATGGAGAAACGCCTCCATTTGCTACAGTAAATTTTCCTGGTAGAGGATTTATGTGCCGCAATCAAGATGGATTTAACAGGAGAAGAGATACCGGGAGTCCTAGCAACTAGTGGAACTGGAGCAGCCAAGCTGTGATCTTCAGGCTGTCCAGATTCGGAGGAAGCATTCCCGAGGGATAACGAATCAGATCTGGAATGGGATCTAAGATCCAGGGTGGAGCTATGAGATGAGACTGTAGGCAGGGAAACCAGACTTGATGAGGCCAGAATAGGGCTATGAGGATAATTCTGCTCCCCAACCGACGGGCTTTCTGTAAGAATTTTGTCTGAGTGGGAGCGGGGGGTACGCATAAAGAAGACCGGGTGGCCAAGCATGAAAAAGAGCATCTCTGGGGGCTTCCCCCGTTGGGAGAATTAGAGCGAAAAACTCGTTGCACTTTGCTTTGGATGGCGATGCAAAGAGATCGTAGCAAGGCTGCCCCACTTGAGGAAGATCTGTTCCGCTACACAAGGGTTCAGAGACCACTCGTAGGGAGAAAGGATAGTTCTGTTCAATTTGTCTGCCAAGATGTTGGACTGACCTGGAATGTGCATTGCTATCAAAAAGTGGTTGGTGGAGATCGCCCATTCCCAAACTCTCATGGCTTCTCGACAAAGGGGATAAGACTTGGTTCCCCCCTGTTTGTTGATATACCAGACCACTGACATATTGTCTGACTGGATCGCAATAGTTCCCAGAGGAAGATAAGCATGAAGGGCCTGCAACGCTAAAAGGACCGCTCTCATCTCTAGAACATTTATATGCAGAACGGTCTCGCTTTGAGTCCGCGTGCCTTGGACAGTCCTGCCCGAAATGTGCACCCCCTCCCTAGGCGGGAGGCATCCGTGGTCACCATGGCTTGGGGTTGGGGTGCAACAATGGGACCTCCCTCCCGCAAATCCCGGGATCGGAGCCACCACATGAGCGAATTTCTGCACACTCTGCTCAAAGGGATCAGAAAATCTAGAGGTTGATGTAGTATAGACCACTGAACTTGCAACATCCACTGTAAAACTCTCATATGCAGATGAGCACAAGGGATCAGGTTGATAGCTGCAGCCATGGACCCTAAGGCTCTCAGGACTAATTCTGCTGGGGGTGCAGGGGACTGCAGAAGTGCTAACACATGAAGTGCCAGGCTGTGTAGTCTGTCTGGAGTCAAACGTACCCTGGCCTGAAGAGAATCTATTCTCGCCCCTATGAAGTCTAAACAGGTTGAAGACTTCCTGAGATTTATGGTGATCCCCAGCCGAGGTGATATCCGGAGAAAGAAATCTCTGGCTAGTACGAGTAGATGCCTGGTGGGTGCGGTGAGGAGCCAGTCATCCAGGTATGGGAAGACCTGAATGCCCTGAAGTCTCAGGTGGGCCACTACAATTGCCATGACCTTGGTGAACACCCTGGGGGCTGTGGTGAGACCGAAGGGTAGGACCCTGAATTGATAATGACTGGCCCCTAGCTGAAAGCGGAGGAACCTCCTGGATTGCCTGTCCATCAGGATATGGTAGTAACCATCGTTGAGGTCTATCGAGCACAACCAGTCTTCCTCCTGCAAGAAGGGCAGGATGGATTGAAGCGTGACCATCCGGAACTTTTCTTTGGCAACAAACAGGTTCATTGCTGATAGGTCGAGAATCGGCCTTAGGTCCCCCGTCTTTTTTGGCACTAAAAAGAACCTGGAATAGATGCCTGATCCAGACTGGTCTGGGGGCACCTGCTGGATGGCTCTTTTTTCTAGCAGCTTTTGTATTTCCAAAGCCATGGCCTCCCTCTGAGCGGGTGGGATGTCCGGGAGGCACCTTGTGTAAGGGGGCTTGTTTGTAAAGGAAATAGAATAGCCTCTGGATATTATTCGAAGCACCCAGCGATCTGTCGAGATGGACTCCCATTGGGCTAGATGCATCGAAAAACGCCCCCCCCCCGACCGCCTCCAGAGAGGAGCAGTCAGGCAACCCCTTAGGTTGCTGTGCAGGTCAATCTGAAAATGGTTCCCGTGACCCGAAGTTCTTTGGCCCCCCCTCTGCCTCTGGGCCGGCATCCACCTTGTCCCCCAATGCTTCTGGAGTAGGAGGAGTCCTCAGCGTTCCGGGACTGCTGAGATTTCCAGAACCACAGCTTCGTTTGCCCTCGCTGGTTCCTGGAAAAGGACCTTTGAGGGTTAGAGAAGCGGACCACGATGGCTGACAGTGTTTTCCCGTCTTTCTCGCTCTGGACAAGCGTATCTTGTGGACAGTCTTCCCGAACAGGGTCGAACCATCAAAGGGTGCGTTAGCGAAGGACAACTTGAAGGGTTCCGAGAAATCGCAAAGACGGAGCCAGGTGTGATGCCTTAAGGAGATACCGGGCACACTAGCCCTAGCGGTTCCCTTGGTGGCGTGAGAGAGTAGACGCTGGACGTATTGGACACTGACCTGAGAGTGGCCATATGAGCCGAGAAGGTCCATTTATCCTCGACCGACATGGACTCAGAGTGAGACTCGGCGTACTATTTTACAAGGTCCCGCTGCAGTCGAATTACGTGGGTCAAGTAATTCAGTGCCCTTATAGTAAAGGTAGCTGAAGCAAAAGTCCGTTTTCCAAGATGGTCCATCACCCTGGGCTCCTTGTCTGGGGGGGTGGACCGAGGAACTTTCCTAGGTGAGTTCCTTTTTTTGTGGCCGCCGCCACCACCACCATGGCATCAACTGGGGAACGTTTGCTCCAAGAAGCTCTATCTGCCGGGGGGGGGGGGCAATATTTTGTTGGGCCTTTTGGGTATTGGCTCCACAGTGTCCAGTTCCTTCCAAGCTCTGGTGGTGATAAGGTCCACCAGAGGGTTGGTTGGGGGCGGACACCCAAGAGGTAGATAGACCTGTGTCGAACGCCTCCAGGAATACCGACTCATCAGAGGAAGGTTTTTGGGTGGACCACCCCCCCCTCTGGTGAAGGATTTCCACTATGTCTCCGAAGGAAATGTCTTCGGGGGGGGGGTGATTTGGGGGAACCTTCCCCTTCCTCCAAGTCAGTGTCCTAAGTGAGGGACTCAGGGGAGTCCAAGTGCCTCCTTTTACACTGACGTTTGTGAGGAACCTCCTCGGGTGTACACTTCGGGGAGGGCTCACAACTGGTTTCTTGTTCCTTCAGGGGAACTGGCTGGGGAACAATAGCCACAGGCTGTCCCTGAGGGGACTGGATGATGGAAGACAAACCCAGCTGTGAGGGGGCAGGGATGGACCCCGAGGAAAGAGTGAGGGGTCTCGATCCTTCAGAGAGAACCCTCTCCACAATGTCGAATGCTGAAGGAGAACCGGCTTCCCCGAAACTGGTGGTGTGGGTAGTGGCGACCCTCGGATCCGTTGAATGGATCGGAGCTGAAGTTGGAAGGGCCAGACCCAAAGAAACAGTATGTCTCGACCACAACGGAGCTGATGACACACTCATCCCCTCGGATCCGACGCTCAACTCTCGGGTCCGAGAGCCTGGATCTGAAAGCAGATCCGACACACTCGAGGGCATGGCCAGCGTCGAGGCCGAAGGTACCATTGATGCCGACCCCCCCCCCCTGACTCTGGGGCTCCTCGGATCCATAGACTCCAAAATCCAATGGTGGATCGGAGAAGCTATCGAAGTGAAAAACGGAGCCGAACTCCCCGCACCGGTGGGGGGGTGGGGCAGCAACACTCCCATCTGCAGTTGAGCTTGTAGAAACCTTCACATCATCTGATCCATGTCTGCTCCGAGTAGATCTTGAGGATGCCACCAACGCCGGCCGTGAGGGCTGACGCGAAGACGACCTCAAGGCTGGTCAAGCCTCCTTCTCCGGCTCCGGAGAAAAATGTGGCGAATGGAGATGAGAAGAGGATGGCCTAGTAACTTTGACCGGAGACAAAATAACCTTAGTGGGAGGAGCCATTGGATCCAACTCGGCCTGCTGCTTGCGGCCCTTCTCTCTATCTCTATCTTTTTCCTTTTCTGTTTGTCTCTCTGTCTCCCTGTGTTTGTCTTTCATTCTCTCTTTCTTGGCCTCTCTCTCTCACTGTGGAAAAGTGGGAGGGTGAGTCTCGGACAGGAGAGGAGGGTTGGAAGCCTGGACAGCCACAAGTGTGGCTGGCAAAGAAGCTGTGGAAGACGAAGAAGCAGAAGTTGTATCCGCGGGTAGAAGACCTGCTAGAATCAACTTGTTCCTGCGATCCCGCAGGGCTCGGGGGTTGAAGGCCATACAGATTTTGCGGCCAGATGACAAATGAGGCACCCCCAAGCAAACTACACACAGATTGTGACCGTCGGCTGGCGACAGCTTGTGGCCATACTCTGTGCACTTAGAGAAAGTCACTTTCTGACTTTCCGACATAATAAACGCACACAAACCCACAAACTCTATGGGTGGGAAGGAGGGCCTACACTGACAGAAAGTTAACAACTTTCTAACTCACAAAATGCAAAAATCTAGCGAGGAAAGGAACCCAGTAAGGGGAGATAAATTAATAACTATATATGATTCTCACATGGGGTAATTGGCTAGGTTTGAAATGGCCCATGAGGGTAGTTAGCCTAGTACTAATCTATGAATCTATGAACCTATAAATATATATATATATATATATATATATATATATATATATATATATATATATATATATCAAAGGGGTACACACAGACCAGGAAAATTCAAAAAACCCTGACAAACTTGCCTGGAGCTCAAAAATCCCATGCTGGCAAACGAGATCTGAGGATTAGAAGGAGGTTGCAGTGTAGTATGTGTAGGGGGGAGGAGCTTGAAGCTCGGATCTTTTTTGCTTGGTATGCTGCTGGCTCAAATCCGTGTCGGATCCGAAACCCACAGGTTGCTGATCAAATGAAGTTAACTACTTCAGATTTCTAGATACTGCTGCTCTAATAAAGTTATTCTTTTCTCTCTAGGGCTGCTAGGAAAGGTCCTGTAGAAGGAAAGTTAGTTGTTTAGTTCACTGTGGAGATGAGGTGGTGAGCTCGTGATGGCATACCCTGGCTAAACCCTGAGGGACTGACAGAAGAGGTCGTTCCCTTTTCAGCAGCTTAAAGGGAACACTGACATTAAAGTTTACACTTGTTAAATCACATGTAATTTACAAGGAACACTGAAATCAAAACAATGCAATCTTATAAAAGTATCTCTTCAGTCTCTTTAGACATTTTGGTGTTAGATGTTTTGTTTTCATCAAGATTTTTCTTGAAGAGTGCTAATGAGGAACTTTGCTTGACATAGATGGGTAGCTTGTTCCAGAGTATAGGAAGTCTCTGGGACAGGAATCTATCCCTCTAGCATGTCCTGTTTATTGTGGTGACAAGGTTTAGGTCCCTAGAGCATGTAGCTCGGAGGGATTGGGATTTCTTTAAGTGTAGCATGTCCAACAGCTTTGGGTTTAACATAGCTTTATATGTTAGGCAGAGATCTCCTCAGAGTAGGCGATATGCTACAGAGTAAAGCTGGAGTTTTTTGAGATGGTCAGTGTAGGGCATCTGTTTGAGGCCAGCAATCCTCTTTGTGAGGTACTTCTATGGTCTTTCCAGCTGCTGCAGATGTCTTGTGAAGTACATTCCAAAACGGACATTGTACTCTATAATGGGTCTAATGAGTGCCAAGTAGAGGGGGAACAATGACTTCTTTTTTCCTGGATGAGAACCCTTTTGTGATGATGCCACATAGAAGGGTTTCCTGACTACTGTGGAGATGTGATTATCATAGGAGAGACTATTGTCCACCTGGGTCCCAAGGTCTCTTATCACACATTCGGCATTAAGTTCGCCATTTATGTGGTAGTTCATGCGTACAGAGCTTTTACCAAGGGGGATAACAATCCACTTTTTGGCACTGAGCTTCAGGCCATGCCTCTGACACCAGGCATCTGTCTCAGTAGGATGTCTACATTATTTGGGGACTCGACTATGGCTCCTAGTTTGCAATCATCTGTGAACTTCGTTAGCCAGAGGCCTTCTGTGTTAGCCTATACTTCAGAGAAGTAAATACCGAACAGGAGAGGTCCCAGGACTGAACCCTGTGGTACTCCACTTGTCACTGGTTTGAAGTCAGATTTGGAGTCTGCAACTTTTACAGTGTGGGTTCTGTCAGTGACATAGGGATTTAAACCTAGTTTAATGAGTTTAGCTATAATTCCAGAATGGGGGATGATGTCGAAAGCCTTGGCAAGGTCAAGATAGGCTGTGTGAACCACCTTACCCTTGTCTACGGCTTTGGTGACTATCTCAAAGAAGTCGATCGGGTTCAGAAAGCATGATCTGCCATTCACAAACTCAAACTGGGTGGGGTCCAGACTTTGGAGGTTACCAATGTCTTTGTTTATGAGTTCCATGATGGTACGTTCCATGGCCTTGCAGACCAGGCTCGTCAGGCTAATAGGGCGATAGCTCCCAGGATCAGTGGTGGCTCCCCCTTTGTGGAGTGGGATAACTGTTGCTGTGTGCCACTCAGTGGGCACAAAGCCTGATGTGAGAATATGATTGAACATGGTGGTTAGGTGGAGAGCCAGTTCATTATAAAGTTCATGTAAAATGCAGCCTGGGATGTTGTCCGGTCCCATGGATGCTGTGTTTTTGGTTTTAGATAGAGCAGGTTTTACCTGCATAGATGTGATTACAGGGGACTCTGCATTCTTCCTGTATAGATATGGGCCCTTTATGGGGGTGAGAGGGAGGTAAAGTTAGCATTACACCTATCTGCCAGGATGTTGGCAATATCAGCTGGTTCTGTAATTTTCATGCCGTTGTGCTGTAACTCAGAGCAGATCTGAGTGTTGCCATTGAGATTCTTGACATAGCTATAGAATGCTTTGTGGTTGCTCTTAGAATCAGTGGTGATTTCGTTTTCATAGCTAGCTTTGGCGGATCTTATAAGGGATCTCAGCTTCTTACTGAGGCTGACCAGGGAAATCCTCCACTCATGGGATTTTACTCTCTTTTGCAACAGTATCTTCCTTTTGTTGTAGAGCTTGTTTATGGCAGGGGACCACCAGATTGGCTTCCTTTTTTTGGAGGATAGCGTCTTGGTTCTATTTGGGATAGCATGATCCATGCACTTGCGTAAGTGCTTATAGAGTGCATTTGTGTAGGATTCAGCAGTCGTAACTGTATTGTCCATCAGCATGGGTGTCATGAAGTTTGCTACTTCCGTCTTAAGAAGCATGAAGTTGGCTTTGGAGAAATTTTTTACAGTGGTTTCCTTAATGGTGGGTGCGGGCGGGATGCGGATATCTAGGGTGATTAGCTTATGGTCTGATCTGACCAACGAGGAGTTAACTTCAGGTGTGGAACACCGGTCACTCATGTTGGTAATGACTAGGTCTAGTATATTTCGGAGGAAGGATCTTTTGTACACGAGGTTGAAAAATTTAAGAAAATGCTCACCCAGTGTGGTTACCCTGAACTTCTTATTTCTGCTATTTATAGTGAAGTTATTAGGAAAAGAGAGGACGGTTTATACAAACCTATTTTGAGGGACGAAGAAGTACACCTTGGGGATGTAACAGCTACAGTAAAAGGTGGTAATGATAGGTTTACACATGCATTTATCACAACCTACAATTTAATTTAGATCACATCAGTGTAGTTCAAATACTGAAGAAAAACTGGAACATTTTTTCTTGCTTTGAAGGGGTGGTTGAATGTATTGGGAATGAACCAAAGGTGGTATTTCGAAAAGGGAACTCTATCAAAGATCACCTCGAATGGCCAGGAACACACAATAAGAGAACTGGGACTTATAAGTGTGGAAGCTGTTCACAGTGTCTGTACATCAAGGAAGGGAATTCACTGTTAGCAAATGGTAGAATACTTTACCCATACTTTTATTGTAATTGCAACACCAAGGGTATTGTCTATATTGCTGTGTGCAAAATCAGTACATGTTATTATGTGGGTAAAACCATAAGACTCCTTATGGAACGTATTTATGAGCACCAGCTAGACATTAGACACGGTAGGAGTACAAATTCTTTAGCTAAACACATTGAGCAATATAATAGTCACAGTTTTTTGTTTTTTGCTATAAACAAGGTTGATTTGAACCCAAGAGGGGGGTCCCTGGAAGGATATTTTAGAGGCCAAAGAACTCAAATGGCAGTTAAAGTTAGAAGCATTATATCCACCTGGGTTAAATGATCATGTAAGTATAACCAGTATATTGAAACCTAGATCTTATGTTTTACAGCCTTATCACAAGTGTGACAATATCATATTGTAGGATATTTAAGTAAGAGTAACACCAATATTTTAACAGCTCCATATTTTGCAAATTAAATTCTTATACATAAGTATTTATATTATGTGTGTTTTTTTTATAGTGAAATGATTATGTAGTAGCACAGAATATCATGACATTTTTAATAACATGCTATTTATTAGAATGTTGGTTTTAGGTAAAGTTTTCCTTTAAGGCAAACCATTTGTGTTTGTTAATTTATTTATTTGAAGATCATGTGACTTAATTAACACGGTATTTAAATGTTTTTGTTTTAAAAATGTGTGTTTAGATTCTGATGAAGTTCTATGCTACAACCGGATGAAAGCGCTTAATCTGTTCTTTTCTGTGCAATAAAAGTTTGTTTTGATGGTGTTCTTGTCCTAAAGGCCTACTGGTTTGGTTTTGTGCCATTTTGGTTCTGGGTTTGTTAAGAATATGCCATCTAGGTCAAGGATATTGTTGCCCCTGGTGGGGGTGTGGATAAGTTGATCCAGGGCATTGGAATTTATGAATTCCAGAAAGCGTTGCGCAAAGGAGTTGGTACATGAGTAGTTTTCCCAGTTAATGGTTGGGTAGTTGAAATCGACCATTATTAGGGTGTTTGGTTGAACCCTAATATTTTCCAGTATATCAAGAAAAGAGTGGGAATTCTGGGGCATGGTGGGGGATCTGTAGCAAGCTACAATTTGGATTGCAGTTTTGCCCAGGGTTAGTTGCACTTGGATAACCTCGGATGCATTATTATTTTGTGTGGGGTGATAATCCGAGACTAGTTAGTTCAAGTCCTGAAACAGCAACACCAAATGACTAAAACTGTGGAACTACATATACTAAGTCCTAGATTGCCATTTCTTGGAATATTCCCTTTTCTCTGAGGTATGGTGTTCTTGGACTTGATGTATAGCTATATATGTCAATACATACATATACACATGCACACACACACATACACATATATATGTGTGTGTGTGTGTGTGTGTGTGTGTGTATATATATATATATATATATATATATATATATATATATTACACATGATCACAATTTCATTTGACTGAAATTCATTTGACTGAGACCATAACATCGAAATTTCAAAATACTGAAAACTCACTTGACTGAAACTCATAAGACTGAAACCTTAACAATGCTAAATTTCAACATAGTAGTGGTAGTGTGTAGACTACTGTAAGGTAAGTAAAAGGTATATGCCCTTTTCCCCACTGTAGTGCAATCATGGAGTTAGTATATATAGTTAGGGGTGTGTGGGAGCACAGCCCCCCACATTGGGGGGTGAGGGGGGCATAGCCCCCTACTGAGTTTGGCTTTATATTGTCCAGTTTCTGTTAAGAGGGTACATAAGTAGTTTTTATGTTCTGGAAAGGGTTAGTTATTGGTGTTGTAAGTGTGCATATCTATATTTTACAATTTAGTATGTTGAAATTTAGCACTGTTAAGGTTTCAGTCTTATAAGTTTCAGTCAAGTGAGTTTTCAGTATTTTGATATTTTGATGTCATGGTCTCAGTCAAATGAAATTTCGATCATGTGTACTAGACCCATATATATATATATATATATATATATATATATATATACACACACATACATACATATATAAATGTGTGTGTATTCTGGGGGAACTTTAAAGGAAAACAGCTGGGTTCAATATCTGTTGTTCTCCTGCATTTCTGTACATTTTTCTTAATTCTGGGACTTGCAGAATTACAACAGGAGCTGTCAAAGTGACTTTTGTGAAAGCTTTTTTACCTATGGAAAGTCTGAACTTGGATCCAAGAAGTACAACTAGCTGCTCCCTTGTCCCTTGTAGGAACTAGTCTATGGATCTAAGAGACAGCTTTATGCAGAACGGGATAGAAGCAGCAGCACAACAGACAATAGTTTCTAAGTTAATTAATTAATTAGAAGGGATGCCTTGGCTGTTACCTGGAGCTGATTACATATGACTTGTAACACACTGATGCAAGCAGGTATAGGACAGTTAAATAAGGCAAACCATTAGCTCAGTTGGATGCTGTCTGTAGGGTTCTTGTGCTTTTGTTTGAAGTTTAATGATATTACTACTGGCGGGTTGTACTTTAGAATTTCGGGTGATCACACTTACACTGATTGTATATCAACCTCTAAATTTTAGCATGGCTGTAAATTTGTACACATATTTTAGTAGTTGTAGGACCTGTTTTACTACTACTTTTGTATGCAAGGAAAAAATCAGATGGTGTTCAGATATAACAACTAGGTACTTACTTCCACTGTTTTATGTGGTTGACAACAGTACCATGTGGGTCACTAATTTTGATTGTAGGAATACTGAAAATTCTTATTGCAGAACCGAATAACATAACTGCAGTAAAACTGCAGTTTAATGACTACTTTTTATGAGCCAATTCCAGATTAATTTGCTCAGTAACGATTCAGTAAACCATCTTTTGATGAACTCAACAAACCAAAAACAAATTTACCAAAAGCCATAGCCAGACTAAAAAACACCAATGCATTCTATACAAGAGAAAAAAAATCTTTTTCCTACTTATTTTAACTCTTATATCACATCTGTCACACAACAATACCACAGAAATTGCAGTGCAGAATGAGTCAGTTCTGGGCAAACTGCAGGTGCTGCACAGAGCACTTTTAACTAACATCAAAGACTGAAACAATACTAATTTCATGACCTTTAATCATACTTTGAATTAGGAATGGGGTCTATTCCTGTCATGATATTAGAAACCTAAAAGACTTGGAGAAATTAAACCTACAGAAACACTCAACCTATTAACTGCTTGGTGAATTCCCATTGAAAGGGATATTGTTTTAATAAGGCTAATACTTCGCAATTTCTCACTGAAATGTTTGTTATTCATCTAATGTTCAGAATAAAGCCCATGTCAAGGGCTTTGGACAGCAATTCAAGAAGGCAGACACATTGCTAGGGGAGGACAAAGGTGGCAATCATCCCGGGTATAAGAAGTTAGGGGGTGCATTCAGGACAGCAGTACCAGCATTTATTTCTATACTGATATTTCTGACTGTCAGTAGAGAAATGAATGCTAATACTGCTTTTGCAATTAGGAGACAGGACTGAAGCACTTCAGCTGTTGATTAAGTTATAACAAATGGAGCAAGTGGCTTGCTACAGTTGTTAAAAGTAAAACAATGAAGAAAATAAATTATAGACTTGCATTATTTTTTTTTTACTTCTTAACTTAGAAATTGATGGGAAGAATGGAGTAACATATATCATGGGTGTGCAAGGCCTAAACTTGAAGGGTATGAGTAGGATGCTGGAAAAGATGAGCCTGGCTTGGAGCACCACGTCGGGGAAAATGACCTTTTTTATGCTCCTTAAGTTAGCACTGACAGGCACCAGATCAGAGAATGTCATCAGGTGATAGATGAGCCAGTTTTGACTCTACAAGAAGGGAAATGCAAATGTGTTCACAAAGAGAATCCATGGCCTCCAACACCTATCCTATGCTGACAGGCTTAAATCACTATCGCTATACTTGGTATCATACAGATTGCTCAGAGGTGATCTGTGCCTCGCCTACAAGGCAATATCGGACCCTGCCCTACTAGAGACGCTCCATATCCGTAAATCTAACTCCTCGTGCATTAACCACTCGATAGGCCTAAATCTAATATGCAACAACAACAAAACCTGCTGGAGAGACAGGTTTGTCTCCCAGAGGCTGCCCTGTCTCTGGAATAGACTTCCCATACATGTCAAACAGAATACCTCAATAACCCTCTTCAAACACAACCTTGATGAGTGGATGGGCAACCATAAATTTGTCCCAGGGGTTCCACCTTTGTCCTTCACTGACAGGGGTGACAGGTGCCGACTGAGGTTTCTTTTGTGGGGATAAACTCTTGGCTAGGCTTGTAAGGGCCCCAGGGCCATTAGCCTAGTAACCTCCTATGATCCTATGATGCCAGTTCAAACTCCCATTTGGTGGGACAGATGTTCTGCACTGTTACTGTGCTACTGATAATTGGGAACAGATAAAGCCAATTCACGTGAAAATGATAGGCACCAGGCCAGCACACATAAACTAGGCCTAGTAAGATAATACAGGTAAATGTATTACCATCTGATGAAGCTACTCTACAAGAATACAAAACAGTACAATCAAAACTACATTTCCATTTTCAGATGTATGAAGCTGTCTGGAAAAAAAAGGAAGATGGGGTTATCTTCCTAATAGTTTGCCTAAGAAAACTCAACAGCTTGCAATAGCTTTGAAGTGCTGAGAGCAAAAACAGAACTGAACTGAGGAATTAGTCCTACAACAACATGCCACTATTTTTTTGCAAACTAAAAGTTAGAAATGCATTTTAATAAACTGACTACAGCCTCTATAATTATATCTGTACATATTGGTAAGAAAGGATGTGAAGCCACAGCATGGCTTCCAAACTTATACAGAAGGATTGCTACTTGTAATGTTACAAAGGCAATTGCTCTTGTAAACAGCTAGGTACAAAGCATCCTGTCTGCCCTGTGATCAAACACCTGCACTTTCATAAGGCCTACAGCTATCACAATATGTCCTCTGTATCATCCTTTGGCATTGCAAACATGATGCTGTTTCATTTCTGCAGTCATAAACAGATGAAGAAAAGCAGTTGTGGAGGTTAAAAACTAAAAACAAAGCACACTTCTCCAACACAGCAAAACTGAACACCACAAATTCAAAATATACGTCATATCCACTGCCTAAGTCATTTTCCTTGGTGCACATTACACACCTTCATTACACAGAAAACAGCAGGGAACTGTGTTTTCTATAGCTGTATCTTAATGCACTCTGATCAAGAGATGAGTCAGACGATAATATTAGTGTGATAAACACGACCAAGGATCTAGGTTTTTATAATACTGGGGAGAAGACTAAAAAAATCACATCACTGTAGAAGTTAATTTCATCAGATATTAAAATGTCATTTTGCTCTTGATTCCCGTACAGGGAAACGTGCAAATAAATGAGCAGATAAGAATCTTGTGCAGTTTATTGTAACTGTTTTTACAATCCTCACTGCAACGGTACGTGCCTAAGAGACATGCCAAAGAGTTTTTGGGACTAGCATATATCTTATTAACTTTTTACAGCAGAGATTTTTCCATGCCCTTGGGATCTTTAACAGGATTCTGTACTACCACCAGTGAAAGCAACACATATATTTACTGTGTCTTTAATCTGAAGTGAATGTTAAAACTGCTGCAATTTGCATTAAACTGTATCTAAAGATTCATCAGAAATTAAGTTATGTTATATGGTCGAGTTACCTAGACCTTAAAATGACATGAATTTTACAGTGTTTGTCATTACAATGCAGTGATGGTCTTCAAAAGTAAAGAAGATGGGCCTATAATGTCAATCTTGCTATCAAATGTAACCATATACACAGGCAGGTATTACAAAGTTTTATGCTTGCATTTACTGAAACGTTATGTATGATCAGTAGAACATGATAATTTCTGCTGTAGTTTAGATACAGTTTCTATTGATCCTTCTCCAGATTGTAGTTCACAGATATAAACTGTAACAAAACAAAGTCAGCAGACTTCTTGCAAGACAGTATGTGGCTTTGCACATACATTTGCTTTGTCATTTATGTTCACTACTATCCCCAACTCAAAGCTAATCACAATATCTCAGTATTCATAATGATGTACTGCAATCAAAAACTGTCTCAAAGTCAGCCATCTTTCTAAACTCTATTATGACAATGGCAACTTTAAATGTCTGTGTCAGTGGCGTAACATGTAACACACTGTCCTTTGGTGTCGAAGGCTGTGGGTTCTGTTCCCACACCAGGTGGCTGGACTGCTGACAATGAAGTGCAGCATAAAGAGGGGTGCTGCACTCCTGAGTCTGTCATCCTTTGGATGAGATTTTAAACTGTTGTCTCTGCTTGAGTTGGTGGTAGTTCAGGTGGATGCAAAATGATCAAACAGCACCCATTGCAAAGAACAGGGGAAATTTCCTCATATATTGGCCAAATTTCCCCAAGTAGGATTAATACTACCTTGGGTCTTCCCTTGAACAGTAGCCACTAGCTTAGTGGGACTAACCTGGTCAACAAAGGATAAATAAAAAAATAAATAAAGGTACCATTTAAACCAAGTTAATTTTGTTAGGTGACATCAAGCTCAACCTTGATTCAGATTCCAGATCTTCCTCTTATCTCAATGTCACATGTGGCATAGAGACAGAAAGCCCTTATTATGAACAAAACAACCACAATTCAAACAGTACTAAAAAGGTGGGAGGGGGAGAATGGAAATGAGTGGCTGTTGCCAACTCACCCATCCCAAAGTGAATGTGATTTCCACTCAACAAATTACCACCTCACAAGAGAAGGCTTGGGAAGCACTGTAATTACTGTGGATGTGCGCTTGGCAATCTCAAGCCAGTGACAGTAGCCCTTATCTCCAAATGTGTGAGTAGCATGCACATACAAGGGAAAGGCACCGAATGCCCCATGAGGACATGAGTGCTTATGTCAACTAGTAATTGTAGGGTTAAGTCCTAAAATACAAAAGCCCTGATGGCTGTCTGTATAACAGCTCCGGCAGCTGACTCGCACCCAAGTGGAATGAATGGGCAGCTAGGTAAAAGATGAAACTTGACAGTCAATGGAAGAGAAAGAACACCTATAAAAATATATATCGCAATGCAGCAAAGTTCAACAACTACAGCACTGAATATCCTTATGTCTTCAAGCCACCATTGCCATAAATGAATCCTGAATCAAACAATCTCACAATTTCCCTTTTGCCATTAGCAAACAGTACAATGGCTATCAAAGTATGAAACCTGGAAAGTACCCTGAATGAGGTATAGTCTTCCCAATAAATATCACTCCATCTCAACCAACATCTCAAAAATTAAAGTAGCCAACTCACAAGCTGGATAATATGCTCCAGTACAGATATGCAAGAAACAAAAGTTCTCACTTACAACCCTCTCCTCTGCTCACATTGAAGACCCTGACTCCATCTTAAATGAGACATTTCCAAAATAAAAATGTTAATTCTATTATTTAAGAATCTGCCCACTTAAACTGAAAAAAAAAAAACAACTAACTACACGAAGTCAAAAATATGTAGCCAAGCAGCCTAAGCAAAATAACCCAACACGCCTGCACCACATGTATAAGATACCATATTTAATAAGGGACCATAGCATAACAACATGCACATTCAACACAAACCATTTCTGGACACACAAATCTTATAACATATCTTGCTAATATAAAACAATTCTTGTATTCTAAATCAGCTTGAAAACACCATCTGCTTACCAATCGTCTGCCCAAATGGTTTTAATACAGCCCTATTACACGTTCTAAGTTTACCACTCTTCTACAAGAAAAGCCATTTCCCACAAATAACGAAAAGCTCAAAACCTTTTTCTTGGTCATCTTTAAAATGGAACTTAGCAAAACAGACAGGGCATGGTCAAAATACAAATCAAAAAGCACCCCCCTGACATGAACACTTTTTAAAAATAAGCAATACATGTAAGTACTAAAACTATAATGATGAACACATAACCTCAAAACTTAACCTCACCAGCTGGCTGACTGTCACAGTGGTAGGCTGTCCAACTGTATTGCTAAAGACCCAAGATTGCCTACGAATGGGCATCAGAAGGGGAACAAAGAATCAAGAGGTCAATGCCAGTGCTGCTTCTTCAAAGGAAGGATGTAGTATTCTGGTGCATCTGGAAACCCTCTAGTAGTGGACAGTGGAGCTGTATGTACTCTTCTTTGTCTTAATGGATGAGGAAAGGCTGAGTAGACTCCAAACACTCACACCTGCAATATAAGGTAATATTGCTTTAATATCACAGGATGCAGATCACATGGTTCATCATTCTTCAGTTGACTTTCAAAGTAAAAACCCAATAGAGCTTGGAACTGCATCTACAGGGTGTGTTGTCTGAAGGCATTCTGACAAAAAATGCAGTGTCAGAAATGAACATGTCGGTTTCTGAGTTGTGGAGCAGTAAGAAGTCAGAAGTATAATTTGAAATGTGAGATGTGTTCATTTTATTAAATATAAGTCACCATTTTCTTTTCACTCACATAACTCATTTGAAATCCTTAGATATTTTATTCTTTTCTGGAGAGATTGTCCAACTACAAGCATAAGGAATTCTCTAAGAGAAGCTGTAAGGCAATTTAGCCAGAAAAATA
The DNA here is from genome assembly GCF_019279795.1 of Protopterus annectens. Taxonomy (NCBI): domain Eukaryota; kingdom Metazoa; phylum Chordata; order Ceratodontiformes; family Protopteridae; genus Protopterus; species Protopterus annectens. Next base: position 1,300,939,645 of record NC_056728.1, on the reverse strand, counting down.
AGTGAGGGAAACCTGAGAAGGTACAGCATGCCATGTTTCTGTGTGTCAAAGGACAAAATACCTTGAAGGTATTTAACATTTCTGCCTTTCAAGAAAAACACAAAATGGCCACAATACCGTAGAAACTCAGGAATTATTGCAAGTCTTGAAAAACACTTAGCAAGTTTTCATAATTTATTCTTTAAAAGGAAATAGGGCATAGTGGAAACTATTACCACTGTGTTACTAAACTAAAAAACGAAATCTGAATTCCATAAGTTCCATTATACACAAATAAGAGACAGACTAGTCTGTGGTATATAAGGCAATTACTACAGCAGAAAAAACACAGTCCTTTCACTAGAGAAGTTGAAAGAGTGTAAACAAAGGAAGAGAAGGCAGGCATTCAAGATAAATACTTATAAACAACAAGGAGAAATGATGCAATCAGTTACAGCATGAAAAGTACAGACATATATAAGAAATTTATGAGAACAAAGACTGTGGAAAGGAGTCACTCAAACAGGAGCATCTCACCAAGATGCAAACTAATCTGTAATAACACAAAATGAGACATGAGAAGATACCAAGTATCTAGTATCAAGTATACCTAGTAGCCCCATCAAAAGTTTTGAAACATGAACGCACTATCCGAGAGTGAGTCATGTAAATGCACTCTATATATATACAGTTTTATTATGGTACATTATTGATTTTAAAGGTTGAAAAGTTGCAGACTTATGTTTGATATGTTTGGGTCTTGTGATATTCAATAAGCCCATGATATGCTACAAAAGAAGTAAAGTTACCTACATATATCTATCAGGGAAGATCTTTAATGCACTACTGCCTCACATAATATGGTCTAATGTGAAAAAGTGAATGAAATACATGGTAAGTATCTCTTTTAGAAAAATGTGCTAGTGTTAATGGGGTGCATGCAATACAAACCTTCCTTCTTTGCTTGGCAGTCAAATAAAGACGTTATCCAGACTAGTAACACAGCCACAGCATGCTGTTTGTGAATACCCTGATGAACTTTATAAATAGTAACACTGTGGGAGCAAGGCGCTATGCACAAGAGGTGTCATTTTATGTTCAGCCCTCTTTCAAGTTTTCATTCCCCAAGCAATAAAGAAAAATCCTAACTTCAAATGCAATAATGATATTCCTCGTTCCTATCTCTAAGAGTAAGGATAACTATGTAATGGACTTGGGATCATACAGAGGAGGCACAAGACAAAAATAAATAAATCAATAAAATTAATCTCCCCAAACTAAATGTTCTCAGGCAGAACCTAGAGCAGTTCACAAGCAAATCTGGAAATGCACGTATGAACACAACCAAAAATTCATCCACACACTGGTAACAGTTGAACGATCTTAGCTGAAAAAAATGCTAACTCCCTTTGCAATCATTGGTATCAGACTGAAAACTAGTCAGACAGCCACAATATATACCCAGATGATCCACACAAACACATCAGACATGCGCTTTACCTCTGCAACACATCAGACATGCGCTTTACCTCTGCCTCTACAAAGTCAAGGAAAGATTCAGAACCATTTGCTCACATAGGCAAGTAAAGTTTACACCAAAAATTCATAAACACCTGTAATACACTTAACTTAATCACACTGCAACATATTACTAAAATCTCACTAAAGACTGACACCTTTCCAGACTTGTGGAAATTGCAATAATATCCTATCACCAAAAATACCAAGCCCTACAAAGCTTGATCAATGATGTTGACTGTGTCAAAAATATTAGAAAAAGTTATGTCAGAAAAACTAATGCATCATCTTGAACAAAATATTTTATTACACAAACATCTTTATTAAATTATCACTTATGACAAAAGCAATCATGCATTTATATAAATGAAAACAAATCATACTGACAATCTTAGTTGCAGGCTTTATACCTCAAAAACCATATTGACAATTTCTGTTGCAAACATTACACATAACTTATAATCTACCCAATCATTGGCAGTCAAACACTACACAGCTCATTCAAATCCTGCCTTTTTTTAAACTTCATTCCTTCCCAGTATGTATTGTTCCCACAATTCCCATGTTTTCCTATGTAATTTGCCCTTACCCTTTTCTAAAGATGCCATTTTCCAGTTAATTTATCTCTGTTACTATTCACTACTTCTAATACAGTTGATTCAGACTTTGATTTCCATGTGATAGTAATTGCTTTTTTTAGCAGCCACCTTGTCATCACAATGAACAAAATATGCTGGAGGGATAGTTTCCTGACCCAGAGACTTTGCTAATAATCTGGAATAGACTGCCCATACATGTCAAGCAGAGCGCTTCATTGTCCCTCTTCATAAGGAACCTTGACAATTGGATGGGAGATAGGAAATTCACCCCGGGGATCACGTCAGTCACCCTGCTAGACAAGGGTCCAGGGAAGTAAATATTGTGTGAAGAAATATCCAGGGAATTGTTATGGCTAGGCTTGTATAGGCCCTTGGGCCGATAGCCTAGTACCAACCTATGGACATAATTTGTCTCAGCAAGGCTTTATTATGTGTAGGTAATTCCGATTCAGTATCATAGCTCAAATGAATCACTTCTTAAAATACACCAATTTGCTCATCCAGTATCTATGATACAGTAGTCTGCAGGGAAACATTAAAGACTGCCAACTCATTACACTCCAAGAAAATATTTTCCTAATTACCTCTTTCTTCCCCATCACGCCTCCAACATTTGCTGTCTACCTGAGGAAAAATTCTCTAGAGTCTACCTGGGTATACAAATACCCATGTAAACATTTCCAAGCAAAAATCCTAAACATTATGGCTTTTGTTGCATATTTGGGAGACATACATTGTTTCTTTGTGAAATGCTTATCCAGTCTCTCTTCCCAATCCTTCCTTACCTCCTCTGATTGATTCTTATAATTATCATGCAATATTTTTTATGCTTTACCAATTATTCCTTTTTTAACAGCAGCTTCTGTTCTAAATTCTACTAAAAACTCTACCAGTGCTAGTCTTTCATTTAGGACCCTCCTCCATTCCTTTTTCTTTGTCTATACTCCGATATCAATACTTAATAGGGAAGGCAATCTCTAACCTGCAGTCCAAATAAATTTTTGGCATCTTCCCATTCTATTACCTTTCCATCTCTAATTATCTGCTCCCAATACCTTTTTTCATTTTCCAGTTTTCTCCAGTAAATTCAAGACATCTCTTGCCTATTGTCTGTATCCCTAATTGTAGTCATCCCTATTGGCAGAATCTCATTTCTCCATTCCCATGTTGGCTTAGTTCTTAGAATACTTTCTGCTACTTTATGAATATAATATTTTTTATGATTATTGTTATTCTCCTTAAAGATCTGCAGCCAACATTCAAATAGGGTAATCCCAATCTGCCTTGTTCTATTGGAAGTATCATCTTATCCCACTTGACTCTTGCTGTCTTCCCCTTCCACATAAAATCCCTCAGCTCTTTATTAATTGCTACACACAGCTTCTCCTCTGGTTGATAAAAATATAACTGACCAGTGTATAAGACCTAAAGGGACTAAAAACATTTTAGCTGCTTTTATCTTACTATCCATAACCATATAACACAGCTTCCAGTTTCTCAGTTTTTGTATTATGTTTCATTTAGCCCCTTCCCACATATCCTTCCTTATCTGCCACCAGAATCATTTTTAATCCATACTACTAAGTAATAATTTTGTCATGTCCCCATAAATATGGACATAGCTGAATCAATTTATGTGTGGGTACATAACTTACCATTATTGCCTTAATTTTGTATCCTGGAAAGATCTGAAACTGTCTCAAAATGTTCCACAACACTGAAATGTCCTTTTCTGGTTTTATCAGGTATAAAATAATATAATCTGCAAACAGAGCCAATGTATCTTGACTTCCATACTAATTATATCCTTGAATTTCTTATTTTCTTTGCTAATGGTTCTAAATATAATATAAATAACAAATGGGAAAGAGGACACACCTGCCTGGTTCCTCTGCTCAAGCAGAAATTATCAGAGAGGAACCTACCCACTTTAACTTTCGCCATCGATCACTCATATATACTCCTAATCAACCTTATAATTTTACAGGGAATGCAAATACTTCCACTGCCCTGCTCATAAAGTCCTAGATTACCCTGTCAAATGCTTTCTCTGCATCAAGACCCACCAACAGCAGTGGTATTTTCTTACATTCTGCTTTCCTCATTTGTCATCAGTGTTCTTTTAATTTTGTCAAATGTTTGCCTCCCCTGCACAAAATCATATTAGTCCATATCTATCAATTTTGGCATCACCTTTGCTGTTATTTTAGCCATTTAATATTGAAAAAAGCCTGTAAAAAGCTAGATCTGATGGATCTTCACCCTCTTCAGGTATTACAGCTACCACCACTTTCTTTCAGGATGTTGGTACTTCACCTCTTCTTAAAATACTGCTAAACAAAACCTTCCAGATCTTTATCAGGTTTTCCCTCCTAGCTTCCAAACTTCCAGAGGAATACCATCTATTCCTGTGGACTTTCCTGTGGATTGGTTATACAACACCATTTCTATTTCATCTCCTCCTATCCTAAATGTTAGTAATTGAGCCTCACCTACCTCTAACCTTGGCATAATTAATTCTTCTATAAACATTTCCATATTTCTCCACCTTATACAGACTTTCCTAAATATTTCTAATACTTTCACAGGATCTCTTGTTATTTTCCTTTTTATATGCTCCCTAAGCTTGGTGGCGGCCCTTTCTACTTTCTATTGCCCAAGTCAGTGTGCTAAAAGTTTTTGTGCTCTAGAGTTATCAAAACACAGTTGCTTAACAGAAATCTTTCTAAACTATGCATAGTACTGAGGTGATCTCTTACTTTCCGTTTAGCATTCTACAGTTGCTCCTCTTCTCGTTCTGTGAGATTCCCCGTTCTGCAATACTTTAACATTTATCAGTCCCTCTAAATAATTTGTGTTATGTCTTAACCATATCTCCCTTTCTTTTATTTTCACCCTATTTTTAAACTCCACTTTAATTTAATCATAGTCAATAATTATATTATCAGAAGAAATTCCTATCTTCTCTAATTTTTATAATTTCGACTACCCATTCCTTAAATTCCTCTCTTTTCAACAGATAGGTGGGAAAGTGTCAGTGTCTTATTTTTATTTCATTACCCTGTATTATTATTTTAGTTATTATTGGCACATGATCTGCAATGCTTATTGGGTGTATATCAAGACTTTCAATTAAATGCACATGTTCTTGTGGAATGTAAAGTCGGTCTATCCTTGCCCAGTTTTTGTATCTTGGGGAATAATATGTAAATTCACTTCAGGCTCCTAGTACTTAATTTTTCCATGCCAAATATTTTCATAAATGTCTTCAAAAATCTACTCTCCTTTGTTATATTTCCCTTCTGGGCCCTCTAGACACATCTTCACTGCTGCAAATCAAGTTCTAGTCCCCATCTATAAGTAATACTGCTTGCTGAAAGCTGATTATTTCTCCCAGAATTTTCTTAAGCTCCATTATAATAGCTTTAGGTGGAATATAAATATATGCTAGTATAATCCTCCTCCTTTGCAAACAGCCCCTTAGTACTACAAATCTACCATTATTAGCTTTTTTATCATCTTCTGTCACTACTGGAGCTCCTCTTGCAATTAATATTATTACCCCTCTTTTCCTTTGTCCCAGGTATTCTGCTGAATAACCACCCTGAAAACCTTTCTTTATCAAATTCACATGTTCACTTCTTTCCAAGCGTGTCTCCTGTAGCACAGCACTCTACATTTTTAATATAGTTCACTACTCTTTCTTTTTTGTATTTGCCTGTGAGACCACTGACATGTAAAGACATTACAAAAAAGATCGTGTTAAAAAGGTATTATTTCCACCTTTGATGTGTAACAGCTTTTTTGTCAAAATGTCTAGTTTCAGCTTTTGTGTTACATGCATACACTGTTTTGGCAGGTTGATCTTTTATACAGTTGTTCCCTGTCATATCCACTTGAGCCTATGTCACATTTTACAAAGCTTTTTCTTTTATTGAAAGCCCTCAACCCCCCCCCCCAATATCCCCTAAACCTAATAACTTAACACTAACACACAAAACTACATACATCTTCAAACACTAAAGTTTTACCCTCCTAATAGGAACATGTGTCCCAAACTGATAGCCACACTCACAAACTTGAGTTAGCCTAAAATAAAGGTTATCCATGCTAAGACACATGGTACTGCCTGTGCTTCTACTAAGTGCTGTCTGGTTTGTCTTATCTCTATAGCTCTAAAAAGCTGAGAAAAGACCTGAATGCTTTCAGAAAACATTATCTCCTAGCCATTTCTCTTTATCAGACTGTCTCCATGGAAACATGTGGCCCACATTCAAGGTTGCTACTAAGCATACATGTATTTACTAGAAAAAAGCTTTATAATATTCAATGTTCTTTTTCATTTACTTTCTTTCTCATAAAACGTGTTACTAGATCAAGCTAATCCAGTCATTTCCCTATGCAAGAATGAAAAAAGTACAATTTTTCTTTTCCTGTGTTCTTTTGACCAGAATTTTCTTTTTACATTACAGTGCCTACATTTCTTAAAAATGAACAAGGAGAAAGAGAGAAAAAGGGAGAAAGAAAAAAAAATAAATAACTGGAGCACCTTTTTACATTCGTAACCCCATTACACTTAAAATAACTGAGAAAATTTTACTTTATAGCATGCAAAGAAAATCATGCACTACAAAAATATTACTATTAAGAAAAAAACGTATCTTACTTATAGTTAACTTTCTCCCTCCTCTTCCCCTCTTCGAAGTATTTTTCCAAACATAAATTACATAAAGTAGGGCATATGCTTTAGCATCCCCTACACGTTTAACAAAGTCCAAAAAAGTCTAATATTTCCAGATTTTCTTGTTCTGTCATGTTTCAAAAATATAATTATTGCTTTGTAATCCCACAGTTGTCAATTTCCAAGTTACTGGTTTTATTCCTGTTCATCTCCATCTCCCAAGTCTTGTCTCTGTTTAATTTCCAACATACTCTCAATTCTTCTAGTCAACTCTTATGCTTTTTTCCTCATCCCAAGCATTTTCCTTTGAAACATTGGAAAAGATTTCACTGGCATAGTCTCTCTGTAGTCTTTATTACCACATGAACTAGAAGCAAACTCTCCTATTTCACGTTCACTTTTTTGGACAAAAACTTTTGAAATTCCTCCTTAGCATGTACTGCATTAAAAATGATTTTGTCCCTCCAGGAAAGAATATTCTGAAGATAGCTGTATACAGCAGTCTGAATCTCTTGCCTGCTTCTTGACATTCCTTAAATAGTGCAATAAATTTACTCCTCTTCTGCCTGGTGTACAGTGGGTAATCATTCTCCCTAAACACTCTGCTGTTTCCCGCTTCTAGTATTTTGTCCTTCTACCACAGTTTTGTCAGAATCAACTTCCTTTGCTACTAGGATTGCATCTTTACTATCTATTAAAGGTCTATGTTGCTTTCTCATAGCCAGGTTTGGAGCATACACACAATGTGCCCTTCCAATTAACTCCTGCTGTGGAATACCAGACCAGTTGCTTATTTGTGCTTTTAATTAATACAGTCAGTTCTTTCCAGCTTCTCTGGAACAGCAGAAAATCTCATGTTTTCCCTATGTGCACTGTTCTCTACTTCTATTATTTTTTTAAACTTCTCTTTTTTCAGCAGTCTCATATTCAGCCAGCCTTTTCTCCATTTCAGCCTCTGACTTTTGCAGTTTGATCATCTCATCTGAATATCTGTTTAAAGCTTCTTCCATTTTTTTCCAGCCTTTTATATGAGTTAATATACTCCATCAGTTTAATTTATTTTAAACATAAATAAGTAAATATACAGAAAGATAAATAATGACCTCAGTAATAACCTTAATCAATGGTTAACACCTGTAGACTGGCAAGTTCTTTAAAACCAAACTAATGCTTCTTAGTAAACAATGAAGACTTATAACCACAATCATTTTGCAGTAATTACCTGCCATGCAGGCACTATCACTGAATAGCTACAGCAATAAAATACTTAAAAGTTTGTTGGACCCAACACTCTCTCTCAATTTTATCATTAACAATAGAGCGTATAAATGTGAAGCTGCAATGAAAACTTCTTTCCATTCTCAGTGTCAGACCCTCAAAAATATCAAAACACATGGGCTGGGCTATTCATAAACATAATGTGCAGTTGCATAAATGCATTTAGTGCATTCCTTTAGTACACTGCTTGTCATTACCATGTTTTATAGACCAAAGTCACAGGACAAAGGAAAACCACTGTCTCAGAAGATTTGCTCCTTGCTGTGTTGCGTTCTGGCATTAGATCATATATATGTTCATAAAAATCTTTCATTTATTAGGCAAGATGTTAAACATAGGGTCATTGCCACACTGAGGTAATGAAAGGGCCTGACACTGCAGTAACTCTCATTGACTAGAGCTTGGACGCATCATTGTGTGTGGGCATGAGGATTTGTATGGTTGTGGCAGCAGGATTGCTTACACCACAAATCACTTGGTAATAGGTAAAAAAAAGTGTTGTAACCTTGGTAATTAAGCAGCATATCAGCAGGGAAGGGGGATCGGCATAGTCAAATACACTGCACCATCTGCAGGTAAGCCATTCTAGTCTCTTAAGCTAGCTTGTGGGGACCAGCCTGTATACAGGTGATGCAGTGTTTGTGAATCATGTACAATCCTGGGGTGGGGGATATTCATGTGTACTCCATGAACACAGCTATGGCTACAAAATTGGGTAACACTACTTACAAGATCTTACTCCACTCTTTATCAATCTTTATGAATCACAGAGGCCTTTGTTATAAAATTGTTCTGCTACCAGGTCTATTAAACAAGCACAAAGTTCCTGAATCCTGCCCATAATAAAAAGACATTACACCTTTGTTATACAATTCTTATGCTTTCAGCTCTATTAAACAAGCACGCAGTTCCTGAATCCTGCCCATAATAAAAAGACATTATACCCTAGTGCTAGTTTACTCCTTATGAGTCACTACCAAAAACTCCAAACCAGGAAAAATGCAACATTGCTATTCTCTTCAAAAGGCACAAACTGTTACATTCTTACAACATATTACCAAGCCCATTTCTTCCTAGCTAATCCAATATAAAGATTAATAAATCTTAATAATTACCCATCACTAGCATCTGCCCTCCCAATAAACATTCACACATGTTACAGCAAAAGTTCACAACACCATGATCCAACTTCTGCACTTAACATCATGAAAGAACTTTTTTGGTACTAGGGTGAAAAGACCGGAACTCACTTCCTCTTTGTATCATATTAAACTTACCTTATATTTTGTCAAATGATTATTAAACTTTCATCTATTCAAACAGTCCTGAGATAATATTTTAAAAAGCATAGGCTACCGGTGCACCTATAGAGTCAAGAGGATCACATTCATCCCTATATTACTATGCATAAGGCAAAGGTTCAGTTAAATCACTTTTATGTGTAGATGCAAGCCCTCATCAACATTCTCAAAGAATGTGATTCCTCCATTCAGAGCTACTGCAATATGAACATAACTGCTCAAACTATGGCTGATACAGGTGAGTAGAGTATATTCTGTACTATAAATGGGAATCATAAAATACATGTTCCAACACCTGAACACCTGAAGACCACACCTTACACATGCACTTTAACTTTGTTATCCATGTCAACTTTTACTTTATACTAACTTATTTTTTTAAGTACACATACCAAGAGATAATAGGTGTTATGATAAATTAGAAACTTTGTGTTACTTTTAAGTTAAAACAAGTACAGGTATTAATATTTGTTTACAAAATTACCAAAAGCAATACCTACACAACATGTTTGATACAAGCAGCAGATGAACTATATGCACCATATGGTAAGTAGAACAGACTTGCAGTATCCTCACAAACAGAGTGTTAGAGAGATGAAAACAGACGATGGAATGAGTACAGGCAGTAATAAATGATCAAACTGCTGGTTGCTACACTGTATCTAAACACGGTGTGTAATTATCTAGTGCAGCAGTCAACACTGCACTGGGGAGCATGCACCGCTAACCTCAGTCTTCTACCTATGAGTCATGTATTGCCCACCTCTCTGCGCAGTACTGGCCTCTACTAGAGGACGTGCACACCGAATGCATGCATACAGTCACCACATCCCCCCAAAAGAAATTACAGTAGGCCTATTGCCATTCAGGCCTGTTGGCCTATCACAAAACTTGAGTTGCTGGTGAACTGACAGACATCATGACTGCAGTAGACGCTGTGTGCATTAGAAATAAAGTACTTGTTTAGAAACCTTAACCATGAGGAACCTCCCTGAAACTGTAATAAATGCTAACCAACTGCAATCTCATGTACGCAAAACTTTTAGTCAGACACATTTCAACGCAAGACTTTTAGCATGTCATGCCAAACAACCTACTGCTGTAAACACTATATCATTTTAAGAATAAAATGGAGTTAAAATATATGCACACACATACATACACACACACATATCTTATCTGGATTTATGCCAGATGATCGATTTTTGGAAAAATGAACTTCATATGATCTAGCCCATATGTTCAACTTTCCAAAAACTTGAAGCAGTTGTATGGAGATCGCAGCACAGCAAGGAATAGGTAATTTGCCCTTTTCCCCACTGTACTTGGTAATGAAATTTGCAGGTGGTATGTAGGGTGTAGGGGGGCTTGCCCCCCTGCAAAAATGTAGATTTTTGTTGTTTTGTTTCATTTGATTTTTTGGAATTCCAAACATGTTCCAGCCTCAGCAAACCCTACAACCACCTTACTATAATGGCAAGCTGTAGTCTACAACCACTGAAATCTTAGGAAAAACAAGCTGGGAACTAGAAAGTATGGTTGTGTACACTTACCGTAAATGTAGATGTTCGAGTGAATTCACTGTTGCAGTCATCACACTTTGGTTATCCTGCCAGGGGCAGCCCTCAGTCGGTCCGAATACCAGAGGCTTAGTATTTCTGCATCAGTTGCTCTTGCTCCAGGACTGACGTCAGGTCATCAGTGGTATAAAATTATGCAGCCGACGCTATTACATCAGTTTTTCTTGCCCCAACTGTCAGGAGCCCCCAAAAAGGGAGCTAGGTTATGGTGGAAGAACACCACCAGTAGAAAGTAAATACCAAAAATTCCCTGTAAGGAGTGAGGAAGAGAGAGAGAGAGAGAGAGAGACCAGGGGGATGGAGGGTGGAAAACCAGGACTGCAACAGTGAATACACTCGAACATCTACATTTATGATAAGTGTACACAACTGTACTATGTTCTTCATGTTTCACTGTTGCAGTCATCACACTTGGGTTGACTCCCAAAGCTGTAGAAAAGGGTGGAGGCAGTCAAGAAGAATAGGGGCTGACTAGGAAGCCCGGTAAGACTGTAGTTGCAAAGCCTGCCCTGGATTTGGAGAAGATATGCAGGTGGTAATGCTTGGTGAAGGTATGAACAGAAGTCCATGTTGCAGCCTCCAAGATGTCCCTGGTGGGGACCCCTCTGAGAAAAGTTGCAGAGGTGGAGGTTGCACTGGTGGAATGCGTCCTGACCCCCTTACAGGGCAGTTTCCCATGGTGTTTGTAGCAGAAATGGATGCAGTGTGCTATCCATATGGAGACTGTTTGTTTGGATATGGCCTTGCCCTCTGCCCCTGCTGCAAAGCTGACTAGCAATTGGTCAGTTTTCCTAAAAGATTTAGTCCTATCCAGGTAGAATCTGAGCTGTGTGCGCACATCTAGAGAATGCAGAATTCTTTCCCCCTTGTTTTGTGGGTTAGGGAAAAAGGTGGGCAAATCAACTGATTGGATGAGAGCCACACTGGACACCACTTTAGGGATGAAAGTTGGTTTAGTCCTGAGGGAGACCCTGTCATCATGGAAAATGATGAGGGGCTCTACAGCTGTGAGTGCTTGTAGCTCTGAAACTCTTCTAGCTGAAGTGATGGCCAGAAGCAAGGCTGTTTTCCAAGAGAGAAATTTTAACTCTGCTGGAGCTGCAGGCTCAAAGGGGGTAGGGTGAATTTTTCCAACACAAAGTTAAGGTCCCAAGCTGGGGTAGGAGCTCTTCTGGGTGGCCTTAAATTGTTAGCCCCTCTTAGGAACTGCTTGATGAGAGGGTGTGAGAAGAGAGCTGGCTCTGTGCTATAATGAGCAGAGATAGCAGAGACATGAATTTTAATAGAAGAGAAGGAAAGGCCCCTGTGCAGTAGGTCTGCTAAGTAATCCAGGATGAGAGCTAGGGAGGGCTGTGCTGTTTCAGCTCCTTTAGCCAGGATCCAGGAGCAAAACCTTTTCCACTTGTCAACATAGGATTTTCTAGTGCTGGGGCGTCTGGCCTCACGCATAACATCTAGGACTTGTTTGCTTAGGCTGGCAGCTGGAGAGGTCAGGAAATAAGCCAGGCTGCCAGATTCAAGGTCTGCAATTGTGGATGCATGAATTCTCCATTTGTCTGGGTCAGAAGTGTTGGGATCTGAGGCAGGTGCCAAGGTGGCAGGGATGACAGGCTGCACAGCAGTGGGTACCAGTGCTGGCATGGCCAGTCTGGGGCAATCAAGATTCCCCTTTGTTTTTTCTCCCTTATTTTGAGCAGTACCCTTGAAATTAGTGGTAGAGGTGGGAATGCATAGATCCAGAGGTTTACCCATTGGAAGGATAGAGCATCCACCTTTCAGGCCTTGCTGTGAGGTTCCCTGGTGCAGAATTTGCTGAGCTGGTGATTGTTGTGGGAGGCAAAGAGGTCCACCTTTGGGGTGCCCCATTTCTGGGTTACAAGGTTGAAGGTTCTGTGGTCTAGCTGCCACTCATGTGGATGTAGCAGGTTTCTGCTTAAGTTGTCTGCCAGAGTGTTTAGGGAGCCTGGCAGGAATTGTTCTAGCAGGTGAATTTGCATGGCTGAAGCTATGTGCCAAAGGGTTATGGCGAGCCTGCAGAAAGGATAAGAGTGAGTTCCTCCCTGCTTGTTGATATACCACATCACTGTGGTGTTGTCTGTTTTGATCATTAGAGGCCCTGGGGAGAGTAGGGGTCTGAAAGCTGTCAGAGCGTACTGAACAGCTAGCATCTCTTTTTGGTTGATGTGCAGATATATTTGATTTGGGCTCCAATGGCCCTGAATGCACCTGCAGTCCAGGTGTGCACCCCAGGCATAATCTGATGTGTCTGTGGTGAGGGTCTGGGCAGCGTGGGATTGTGCAAAGGGAAGACCCTTGCTGTGGTTGCATGATGCTGCCCACCAAAAAAAATCTTTCCTTAGACAGGGTATCATAGGTATGATAGTTTCCAGGTCTTGAGAGTGTTGACACCAAAGGCTTTTTAGGTAACACTGTAGTTTCCTCATATGCAGTCTGCCATATGGAATGAGTAGAATGCAGGAGGTCATGAACCCTAGAGCTTGCAGGATTTCCTTAAGGATAACTGTGTCCTCATGGCAAGTTGAGAGAAGTAGTCTGTCAGGTAGGCTTGTTTTTCTGGAGTAAGGAATGCCATCTGTGATGCTGTGTCAAGGCTTGCTCCGAGGAATACAATTTTTTGAGTGGGGACTAGTTTTGATTTCTTTTGGCTTATAGTGTACCCCAGGGGGGTCAGTAGGTCCTTTACAAAGGTCAGGTGCTGTAACAGTTTTTCCTGTCTTACTGAATTAGGCAGTTGTCTAAGTAAGGGTAAATTTGAATTATTCTTTGTCTGCAAAAAGCAATGGCTGGAGCCAGGCATTTTTTGAAAACTCTGGGAGCAGTGGATAAGCCAAAGGGAAGAGCAGAGAACTGAAAGTGCATAGATCCTGCCATGAACCGTAGATATTTCCTGCTAAATTCCCTGATTGGGATGTGTAGGTAGGCCTCTTTTATGTTTAGGGTGGCTAACCAAGCATCCTTAGAAAGCATAGGAAGAAGCTGCTGGCGGGTGAGCATTTTGAATTTTGGTATCGCCGGGAAGGTGTTTAGAATTGATAAATCGAGGATTGGGTGCCAGGTGCCCTCTCTTCTGGGTACCAGGAAAAGCCTGGGACAGTAACCTTGGCCTATCTGATCTGAAGGAACAGGCTGTATTGTCCTCATGGAGAGCAGGAATTGGACTTTTTTTTTGGCCTCTGCCCACTGGTTTGGAGGAAGATCTGGGAACCCTTTTGGGGTTGGCAGAGTGTGGAAATAGAATTTGTATCCCTGGGACACTATGTTGAGGACCCATTGGTCGTTGGTAATAGAGGCCCAGTTGTTTGCATGGAATGAGAGTTTTCCTCCTAGAAGCACAAGTCGGTGGAAAGAGGTAAGGGGTGAAGGTGTAAAGTCATTGTGAGTTCTTTTCATAAGAGGGTGGGGCTTAGCACTCCCTGCTGTTGAAGTGGAGGAACTCCACTGCTTAGATCTCTTCATGCCCTGGGACTGCTATCGAGGGGGTCTGCTTGCCCTAGGTCTTGGCTGAGCTTGCCTGGAGGGGGCCGGAAAGGATGAGTGCTTGGAGGGGCAATGCCTAATGAGCCTCAGAGGTTGGACCTGTAAGAAGTCTAACTGTCTGCATAGATTTAGCTTTTTCTTCCATCTTTTTTAAGACCTCTTCTGCCTTGGTGCCAAACAAATTGTCTTTGTTCAATGGGCCGTCCAATAGTTTTGATTTGACATGGTCTGGAAAGGTCTGTTCCTTAAGCCAAGCATGCCTTCTAAGTACAGAACCAGTGACTGCTGCCCTGCAAGATGCTTCTAGGGAGTAAAAGCCAAATTGCAAGGTGTGTTTAGTAACTTGGCTTGCAGAATGCATAAGCTCTTGTAATTCTTTATTTTCTGCACAAGCAGGAAAGGTAGCTATCATTTGTTTGAGGAGTTCCATGGTATATTGCTGGTATTTCAGCATGTGTAACTGACAATTTAAAGCTCTAATGGCAAGAGTTGCAGAGGTGCATATTTTTTTTACCCCATCTGTCTAAAGCTCGGGAATCCCTGTCCGAGGGGGTGGGATTCTTAGCTGTGGTTGCTTTCATTCCTTTAGATCCTTGGAAGATGACCTCTGGGTCAGCAGCAGGAATTCTGAAAAGGAATTTGAGAGAGTCAGGGACTCTGTAATACCTGTCAGGTTTCCTGGGAGCAGGAGGAAGGGTGTCAGGAGTCAAACTGGATTCCATAAAGACATCATCCGCAACATGCAAGACAAGAGGAATAGCTAATGGTCTGTGCTGTGGTAAATCTAAGAATGCCCTGAGTCTCTTTTTGGACTGATGATAGTCCTGACATTCCCACTGAAAGTGCTCCCTTCACCACATGAAAAAATCTCTGGAGGAGTGGCAGAAGGAATGGATTCATTTGCATCTGAATCCTCATAAGCAGATAGGAGTTGCATGTCTTCATATTCAGAAACCTCAGAGTCATCAGACTCCTGGTCAGATAAAAATGCTGGGGACAAGTCTCTTTTTCTTTTGGAAGGGGTAGGCTGGCTTCCTCTAATAAACATGATAAGGTCTTTTGCCATTTTAAGCATTTGAGATTGAAGCATGGAAGCAGGTGCATGCGCTTGGGTCATCTTGTTTTTTAGGTGTAGTTCGTACTCTGGGCCTTA
Organism: Protopterus annectens; assembly: GCF_019279795.1. Lineage (NCBI taxonomy): Eukaryota > Metazoa > Chordata > Ceratodontiformes > Protopteridae > Protopterus > Protopterus annectens. The sequence continues at coordinate 1,300,924,058 of NC_056728.1, read as the reverse complement.
GAAACTTGGTAGTTTTAGAAAGAACTGAAGACGTGAAAGAAGTCATCGGTTTGTGTTAAGTATCGGTAGTGTGAAGAACTTCCTTGGAAGCCGGTGCCTGCTCAGTGGTTCCAGACCCATCCAAACTAGAGACATCCGCAGGATCCATAGTCAAAGAAGAGTCTCGCAGCAAACCGGATTCTGAACGGGTCTCGGTAGCGGCCTGCGAATCCACAGAAGTGGGCATCAGGGGCTGTGAAAGTGCCTCACTGAAGACTGGAGAACTGACAACTAGCTTAACGGAAGCATTGTTGGCAGTTTTGGACCTGTGCGGTCTGTCTCTGTCTTTATCCTTATGTTTTTTCGGAAGATCGGTAGTCGGATGGCTTACCGAAGCCATATCGGAATACTGGGACCAAGAGCGAAAAGATTTAGCTACAATAAGGGCCCAACAATGTATAGTTCTGGCGTTGAGCAAAGCACAAAAGTGACAGCGAGGTACATCTTGGTCTAGGCCTAAACAGGTGATGCAGTAAGAATGGAAATCTCGGTGTGGTATTTGCTTTCCACAGGCGAAACAATTGTTAACTTTTTCTGACATCGATTAGAGCAAGAAAAAAAGATCCCCAATGGGGTACTTAGCTTTAGAAGACTCCAACTTCAATTTGGAAACGAAACTCAGGTAGCGGCCAACCAGCACTTGTGCGAAATGCTTCTGCTTCGGATTCCTCGGCAAGAAAGACTGATGTAATGGCATTGGCTGCCTGATTTTATACCACTGACGACCTGATGTCAGTCATGGAGTGACAGCAACCGACGCAGAAATACTAAGCCTCTGGTATTCGGGCCGACTGAGGGCTACCCCTGGCAGGATAAACAAGGTGTGATGACTGCAACAGTGAAACACGAAGAACATCAGGAATGATAAAAGATGAGGCTTGCTGTTCCAGAAGCTTAGGAACCAAAAAAGCTATGAAAGGTAAGACAAAAGCATATCTGAGTTTGTATGTTACTTTTATTAATCGGTAACTTTTCCAGTATTACACAAATATTATTTAAAAGGCAACAACATGCAAAGCAACTCATCAAAATAAATGCATTCTATTATACAATCAAATGTACAACTATTAGATAAATGTTCAATTAATGTTTAAACTACTCCATCCTCACACTTTTAAACCATGACTTTAGAATGGCCAGAAGTAAACTCTCCGCAATCGTAAAAAAAAAAAAAACAAAAAAAAAAAAGTTAAACTTTAGAACACCCACCTTTTAATGCTCTAGTAATCAAAACTAGACAATCACTTGTGGTTTCTTTAAATGCAGCAGCAGACCTAATCGAATCTGTACCCCGCTGCATTGTGTTTTCCCACTTTTCTTTTATTGGGCAACAACATCCCATCTAAATAATAAATTTTTCTGCTGACAACAGAAGCCAATGCTTGAAAGTTTTTTTTATCATCTGCACAGATAAATGTAGCCACCCACATCTTACCAAACAGACTTTTAAGGATATAAAAAACATTGAAGATTCTGTACATCAGCAAAGCAGTCACGACAACTGTGTAGCATTTGTTTTACAGATGAGCTACGGCTGTTAAAAATAAAACGACTGAATAAATAATTAGCAGTGACATTACACCATCACTGAGCTCTAACTTTACTGCAATTGTTCCACAGCACTGTTTTCTGATACAGAAAAATTGCAAGGTGTGACAACCCAAGCTAAGAAGTCTTCTAGCATAGTAGTCCATATATTAACTTTTACTTTTCACTGTAAGCAAAGCAAAATCAACAATTACTTGCAAAACAGCAGCTTTATAGCAGCGAAGATCATAAATTTTACTCTCCTCCATGTTTGCTCCTTTTCCATGTAATAAAACACTCTCTACAGCCTTCTATGGCTACCTCAATTAAAACAACAGGAGAGGAAATCTGCCTGAAGCAGTGTGAGGGTCTATGTAGAAAATGTACACCTGCTGTCCTTTGTTGTCCAAGTCACCAATGCCCAAAGTCATGCAGTACCACACTGAAATTTCCAATCACTACACACTAACAAAATTCAATGAAAGGTTGGAAGAAAGTTACTGTAAAGATGCAGGTCTTCAAATTTACCAAGAGACACCATATGTCACTTTGAAAACATTACCTTTTTGTCTATGTTAACAAGAACACACCACGCATACATGCACATTTCTATGAAGGGTATGGAATAAGATGGGACGTACAGTCACTTTTGAATATAGGCTAGTCATTACAATGATTTTACTTAAAAATTGTGTTCACTGTACAAAAGTAGATTATCTTTGGACAAAATTCTAAAGTTTTTCTTACATTTTTCTAAAAAGACATCACATTGAAGAAATAAACAAATACATTTACCATCCCATCAGGTTTTAAGGACAATGTTAAAAATGTTGTGCATTTCTCTTTCATAAAGATATACATCTGCACACACTCAAATGATTAAGATTCAGTGGTAGCAGTCTTCAAAATATGGCACAACCACCTTGGAGACCACCTTCTACATCAGCCTCAGGCAACACTTCTTTTTCTTGAAAGATTATTCTGAGGGTTAGTTGCTTATAAATGCATGCATGAAATGCGAAGGCACAGTGCTACTCTACTGATCAGCACTACTACAGCGTACGTGTACACACTTCTCATTCTGGAAGGATATAAAATCATTGTCATCACAGTATAAGGTCTCTTGCGAATTCTAAAGAGAGGAAGTGAGGGAGAAATTTGTCTGCCAAAGAATGTAAGAGAAGCAAGCTTCATTGCAGCATACCATGTGATTAGCATACAGATATTACATGGAAATGAACCATCAGAACGAATTATGACGAATCAAATCACAAGTCCAGCTGACCATACCACTCTATGTGCCTCAGCTTTATTAATGCACAATCAAGTTATGTCCCTAACATCCCTGTCCCACTATGCTTTACTCACACAAGAAATAAACATTATGTTACCTGTGCAAAGGCTAGAATTAGAAAAAAACAAACAGAGCTCTAAAAGAAAAACAGGACTGTGATAAAGGTGCAGAAACGTTCTTGGCTCAAAATGGAACTGCTGGTCTGCACACAACAGCTTTCATATAAACTTACCTTCCATTATCACGGCCTACACCCCAAACACGAATACTGACAATGGGCTGAGAATGTAGAACACTGTGATCCATTGGGTCTACTAGGTTCAGCATATCATTCTCGAGAATAAGGTACATGTCCTTTCCCTGAAAAATTAATTAAAAAAAACATGAGAATCATATCCTTTTCCCTTACAAATGATGGTAGAATTCCCGTTCTAATCAATACTCAACTTTATACAATACAAATTAAAGCATTCATGAGCTCCTACAAAATCCAAAAGCAATGGCTCACAGCGAATGACATCTCTCAGAGGCATAACCATAAACTGTTTCTTGCTGAGATTAAATGGAGCCATTTCTAACTAAAATGGAAGTGACTAAACAAAAGATAATACAAAACCCGAGAATATGGAAGCTCTTGCCTCTGGATTTGGACAGCAAGATACAAGCAATAAAAATATTTTCAATCCCTTTAGTTTTATAAACAGGTTAGACATATTTTTATTAACTAGAGGAGAAGTTGCGGATAGTAATAAAGAGTAGAAGGATTTTATTTGGAAAGGGAAGAGGGCAAGAGTCAAGTTGGATAACCTGATCCTCATATCAGAATAAGGAGGTTTAAGATTACCTGATTTGAAGGGATAGTTTAGAGCTATCGGTTTAGGCTCTTGTACATAACACAAGCAGAAAGCTACAACTCAAAGTAGAAAGGGTGATGATAAAAGGGGGGGGGGGGGTAATCCAATAGATAAGAAAAGAATGGGATTTTGGACCCAGAACCATAATGATGTTAATAACAGCATACAGAATATGATATTCATAAAGTAATAGAAAGTATAATAAGAACTAAGCCAACATGGGATTGGAGGAAGGAGATTCTACCAATAGAGATGAGAGAGAATAGAAAACAGGGGGCAGGAATTTACTGGATAAAGATGGCAAAAATACTGGGCACTGGCAACAAGTAATTAGAGAAGGAAAGAGAACAGAATGGGAAGAGACCAAGAAGACATTCGGATTGCAGGCTAGTGATTGCTTTCCCTGTCAGGGATTGACAGAGTATAGACAAGGAGAAAGGGATAAGGGAATCCTAAATGAAAGACCTGCAGGAGTTTAGTTTTTAACTGAATCTAAATCAGAAGCTACTGTTAAAAAGGGATAAATTAGTGGGGCATATAAAATATTGCACGATAACAATAGGAATCAATTAGAAGAAGTCAGAAAAGACTGAGGAGAGAGATTAGATATGCAATTCAGAAAACAACGGAAGGACATATGTATGGCTCAGAAATATGCAACAAAATCTTGAAGATTTAGGATTTTTGCCCGGAAGTGTTTGCATAGCTACTTTTATACCCAAGCAGACTTCAAAGAATTTTTCCTAAGGTATATGGCAAATGTTGGAGGTGTGATGGGGAAGAAAGAGGTAACTGGGAGCATATGTTTTGGGATTGTAATGAACTGGCAGACATTAAAAATTACCTGCATTCCCTATGAGTATGGGATAAATAGTATAAGACAAATTCTATGTAAATATGGTAATTTTACAGGTAGGCAGGTTGAAACTTTTTATGAGCTACTGGAGATAACCCTTGAGAACAATATATTTTTATTTAATAAACAGATTTACCCTCAACAATTGGGTGTAGCTATGGGTAGTCCAGTGGCTAACACATATGCCAACTTGACTCTTGGTAACTGGGAGGAAATAATATGTTTTTAATGATAGACAAAATACATACAAACTCAACATCCTTTTTTATAAACTTTTTGTGGACGATGTCTTTATTGTATGGCATGGCAGTGAGGATTTACTAAGTAATTTTGAGAAATTTTGGAATCAAACTACTACTTTCTTGACCTCTGAAATGAAATGTTCAAAGTCAGATATTAATTATCTAGATGTCAGAATCCAATTGCAAGGACAATACATAACTACTAGTATATATAAGTAAGATGTGCATACTAATAAATACTTAAATAAAAAAGTATGCACACTGGGAATACTTTTACAGGTATTATAAAGAGTCAATATATTGGGGTTAATAGACTTAATACTGATGCCAATATATGCAATGAGCAAATGAATGAGATGACTAAAGAATTTAGAGATAGGGGATATGATATGTCACAATTATCCAGCCTTGGAGAAGAAGTATTGAATCAGAGAGGAAATGAAATCAAGCCCTACTTCTCGAAAGATAGTTATGTCCCTAATAGGAAACGGGATAGCAATAAGTCTGGTCGTATGAGATATATCATGACATACAGTACGAGCAGTAAACCTACTGAAGATATTATTAGAAAAAATTGCGGTATATTAAGAGCTTTACCTGGTTTGAATGACTTAATTCCTGAAACTCCTCTGTTTATATATAAAAATTGTGGTAATCTTAAACAACGCTTATGTTACAAAGACTTCTCATTAAATAGAAAAGTAACAATTACTCCAAACAAGAAAGGCACATTCCCCTGTTTTAATTGTTCATGCTGCTCTGACATATGTTCTTCTAACACCTATATTCATCCCATCAATAAGAAAAAAAAATATTTTAGATGTTGTGCAACTTGTAATACAATTTTGGTAATTTATTTGGCTACATGCACATTATGTATGGCATATTATGTAGGAAAATCTATTTGTAAACTTAAGAATCGAACTATAGAACATAAATCGGACATCAGAAGGGGTATTATAACAAATGCATTAGCTAAACATCTAGATGAAGAGGGAGAGGCACATAGTTTTGATTTTAGGGTTATAGATGTGTTAGAACCAAGTTTAAGAAGAGGTGACATTAATACTAAGCTGGAAAAGAAGGAATATGAGTGGATTATTCGACTTCATGCAGATTGTCCACCTGGAATTAACAAACAAGTTTCTATTACGCCAATTTTGAAATATAAACAACAATACATGAAAGTTTGATAAAATGGAATGATTGCTTCTGTTACTTTATTATTTTTATTGAATTGTGATGAATTAATGATATGTATCTTTAAATTTTAATGTTCACTAATTAATATATTTATATGATAGGTTTGGTTGTGTCATGTGATTATTTTGATGTTGTATAAAAGAATGTGTATGGCAGAGAGCTTATAACACTGATGAAGGACCTTGTCCGAAAGCTTTGTCGTGGAAAACTAGAATATTTGTATTAAAACCATTTTACATTTCCTATACTTGGATGCTGTGGAGCTGCTTTTTTCTTTTTGGACATTTGGCTGTTTTACAGCTTCGCTTTATCTTAGTGGTGCTTTATTACTGTCTCAGAGACATTAAAAATTCGCTGCAGAGAACTCTGTCAGGAATATGGGGCTAGCAAATGAGTGTAGCTAAGAAAATTATTTTTTTAACCTGGGATACAGGATCTGAATTGCCTAAACAAAATAAGTTGTTAAGTTTAATCCTGGTGGCTGCCTAAAAAAAATTAGTAGAAAATGGAAATCAAAATATAAACTAACTATAAATGAACTATTGAATATTTTAACAGAGATAAAAGAACAGGAAATGGGATCTTAAGAAAAGGGTAGGAGTAAATTACATGGAAAAAAATTAAATTGTGGGAAGAATACATGCAGAAAAATGTTTTGGAAGAGGAATGAGGTTTAAAAGAAAGCAGGAATTACATAATTTATGTAATGTTGCTTAGTTTATATGAATAAATGTGAATTATAATGTTTATAAATGTGAACTTGTTAATGTGGTTTGATTACCTTTACATAAATACAAGTTTGCCTATGCCACAAGTGATAATGCAATAAAGGTGTTTAAAAAAAGACTGGGGACTCAGGCACAGTTTTACCAAGTCGGTGACAGCAGCCCTCACAAGAGCATGCATTTTAACTCATTACAGCAGAGTGACACCTCCAAGTGTTTCTTCATTTACATCCAACTGATATTTCTAAGCATCAAATATTATTTGTTCATATTTGCATTAATAATTACAAAATTATGCCACATACAAAGCATTAGAAAATTCTGTCTCAAAGCTTACACAATGGCAATTACAACTGCATTGATATATGACCTCTGTCTAGTTCAGGTAAAAAGATATTAATTGCCCTTCAAACAAGATTTATTTAAATTGTCAAAGTTCATATTTTTAAAAATATCTTGATGCCCAAGTAGCAGAGACAGAATTGCCGAGCCTTATATAAAAGCTCTCAAAGGGATGAACAAAATGCAGGTGACAGTATGGGTGCAACTTGATTGGCTGACAATATATTATAAGTTGTTTACAAAGTACTACAAACTTAATAGTGACTGTGTTTATTGTGACTTGTAAAATATAGTTTAAGACCTAGAAACTAAATAATAGTAAGAATATAAAAATTGTTTGTACTAAAGTTTGCCATTTACACTTCTTTAGCAACCCCTACTGTCGCTCGTCTTGTGTATATTCAGTAAGGCAATGAGGCTGGGTATTCATTTAAGTAGTTTATTGTACACAAACATATCAGGATGGAGAACAGTAAAAACTTAAAAGAACTAACTGCTCAGTACAAAACTGCACTCTTGTTTGCAAGTGCTCAGTACTTATATGCACGTGCCCACTGACTGGAATGGCTCTTAAAGGAACATAAACACTCTGATTGACATCCTCCCTCTGACTAGTTGGTCATGCAAACAGACAACGGCAATCATATGAGCATGCAAATTATAGATATATACAACTACCAATAATGCCCAGGTTGCTGTGTATTTGGGATTAAGTCTTGAGATATGACCAGACCTCATAATATAATAACTAGAACTGGGTTTAGCAACAGGACAGTCAATGGGGAATGCTCTTCTTAAGAACATTCAGGGATATTTGCAGGAACAAGAACAGGTAATGAAATGATCCCTGGAACTGGAACATCAGACAAATCACTCTGAGAATTACAGTCTGTTACAAGCGAAATGTTGCAACACTGGCTCAGACATCACCCGAATTTCATGCCTTGCGACTCAATAATGTACGATCCTTTGGCTGTCTGTATCCTCACTATCTCTCGTTCTTTTAATGAATTCAGAGGTTTGCTGGTTTTATCATTGTTTTATCATTGTAGGACTCTTGGGACAAATGCTTCTTTAGGAGTTGAGCTTTTACTGCTTTGTTGAATTTTAGCACTTGTTACCAACAAATTCTTACTTATTGCCAGTGTGGTTCTGGTTTGTCTCAACATTAATCTTTGGGCAGGTGAACCAAGAAGATTTTTGCAAGGTATGTTTCTGAGATTTAGGAGATTTAGTAAAAACATCAATATTGTCACATTTAGACTTTTCCAACAGCTGTTCTGCACTTTGAACTACATGTTCTGCCAAACCATTTGACTGTGGGTATTTAGGACTACTTGGAACATGAACAAAGTCCCATGTTTCAGCAAATCCTTTGAACTGCTGACTTGTAAACTGTGCACCATTGTCAGAAATGACTTTGTGCGGACTACCATGGACAGAAAAATGTCTCTTCAACTTTGTAATGACAGTACTGGAGGTGAGATTAGGAAGCAGATCAATCTTGAACCAATCTGAATAAGAGTCTACTAACGCCAAGTAATGTTGACCATTCCATTCAAAAATATCTATAGCTACTGTCGACCAAGGTAGTTCAGGAATCTGTCTTAGCTGAACTGGTTCTTTTTTCTGATACAGTTTATTACTATTAGAAACAGAGCAAGCTGAAAGTTCTTTCTCAATGTCTTTTGACATAGAAGGTCAAAATACTAGTCCTCTCTCCCTTCTTTTGGTAGAATCAGTTCCTGGGAGGCCACAATGCAAGATTTTAATATATTCTTGTTGCAAGGATTTTGGAACAATCACTTTTGGACCTTTCATGATGATACCATCTTTCATCAAAATCTCGTCTCTGTAAGGAAAATACTGCTGCACAACTGGTGGCAAACAAGATTGCTTTGATGGCTATCCTCGACTGATAAAGTGGTTGAGCTTCTGAAGAACTGGATCTGAAGCTGTGTGAGTTCTAAGCTCACCAAGACATGTGGAAGAAAAAGTTCTAACTTCCATGACTTCAAAATCAGCTTTCTCATTTTCATGCTGTTCAGCATTTGTTCTGGGCGATCTGGATAAAGTATAAGCAAGATAAAGAAGATTTCCTTTTGTGTAAACCAAGTGAAAATTGTACTTTTGCAATTTCATCATCATGCATTGCAATCTCGCAGGAGCTATGTGCATTGGCTTTTTCAAAACAGTGACCAAAGGTTGGTGGTCATCCTCACTTTGAATAGGTCGGCCATAAATATAATCATGGAACTTTGAACATGCGAACACATTTGCCAAGAGCTCTTTCTCTATCTGAGAATACTGTATCATGGTCTGGGACAAAGTTCTGGATGCATAGACTACTGGTCTGCCCTCTTGAAGAATGACTGCACCAAGACCAAACTTCGAGGCATCACAAGAAAGAGTTACAGGTTTGTGAACATCATAATATCTTAAAGTGGATGGACTGGCACTTCTCTGTTTCAGGACATCAAATGCTCTTTGCTGTTGTTCTGACCAGGACCAAGTTACATCTTTGCATGTCTGCTCTCTGAGCGGTGCTGAAAAGTCACGCAAATCTGAAATGAACTTGTCCAAATAGTTGACCATGCCAAGAAAACACTGTAAGGAGATGACACTGTATGGAGCTGGTATCTCAGGAATTGCAAATTGCTTGGAAGGATCTGGTTGCAAGTCTGCACTGGTAAACAAATGATCCACATAAATAACTTCTCGTAGCCTGCATTTGTATTTCTGAGGATTCAGCTTAAGATTTACCTCATGAGCATGTTCTAGAACTTTCCTGAGGTTTTTATCATGTTTAAGTTCACCATTGCCTTCTACAAGAATATCATCAACTATTACAGCACATGGATAGCCATAAAAAAATTTGTTCTATTGCACGTTGAAAGACTTTACTGGCAGAATTTATCACAAATGGTATTCTCAAAAATCTGTACCTTTCAAATGGTATACTAAAAGCGGTTAGCAATGAAGATTTATGGTCAAGCAAAATTAGCCAAAATTAACTTTTTGCATCTAAGACAGAAAAAAACAGTATTATTTGGCATAAGAGCAGCAACTTCTTCGACTGTGCCCATCGGATGATGAGGTCATTTTAGTGCTTTATTCAAGTCTCTTGGATCAATACATATTCTAATATCATCTGAGTTTTCTTATGAGCTCCCACTATGGAGGATACCCATTCAGCTGGTTCTTCTACTGGACAAATTACACCTAAATGCACTATTCTATCTAGCTCAGCTTTCACTCTGCCTTGCAAGGTTACTGGAACTTTGCTCGCTGGTCTGACAACTGGGCTTACTTCAGGGTCTAATTTCATGGAGTATACAACTGGAAATCTGTCTAACTTGTCTTTGAAAAGATCAGCATAGTCACAAAAATAGTTTGTGCGAAAGTTTCTTTGTTACATGTGCTTACGTGGTGGACTTCTTCATTAAATGAAAGCAGTCCCATTTTCAAACTGTATTTGAGGCCTAACAATGACTGTATGTGCCTTTTCACTACGTAAAACTGCAAGTCATAGCTATTCCCAGCAGGGTAACATGAAAGCACTACTGAGCCTAAGGGTTTAAATTTCTTCACCACCATAAGCAACAAGCTTTGCACACTTTGCCAGATCAAGCTTCTCACTAACTCTTACTTTGGCAAACATTTCTGCTGACATAACATTGCACTTTGAAACAGTATCAACTTTGAGTTCTACAGGTCACCCATTAATCAAAACAGTACAAAATACTTCATTCTTTGCCCACAAATCTACTGCACAGACTGTTTCATTAAGCACAGACACATATCTACTGCATAGACTGTTTCATTATGCACAGACACACAATCAACATAAAAAGTAGGGTCGCAGCTTTCTAGCTGATTAATTTGCCTCTCTGAATTCTCTCTTTTAATAAAAGAATGAGTCTCGTTGATTTTCAGAACCTTTTGCAATTATTCCACTTTTTATATTTGTGGCACTGCTGACCAAAAGTTAAGCACTTTTCTCTTCTGGGCTCATGGCTACCTCCACAATTATGACAGTTGACTATGAGGTTTGCCACAGGTTTTGCTGAGTCACCCCTCTGCTTCACTAAACATGCTCCGGATTTTACTGGAGACACCCTGGAATTTGCTAGAAGGCTTTGGGTTTTGCTGGAGCTGCCACACCCTTAGGCATGTATCTTTTAACCTCTTGCTGCATACTATCAATATTAGCACTGGAAGCATGCATTTCTCATTTGTAAGCATACTTGTGTGCTTTTCTGTGAGCTCATATATCTGACAAATCTCTATGGCCTTATTCAAAGATAAATCACTATCTCAAAGCAAAATCTTTCTCCCTGCATCATCTTTAATACCACACACAAGCCTGTCTTTTATCAACTGATTTCTTAAATCACCAAATCTGCACGTTTTTGCCTTATTTTTCAAGTCAATTATATATGCTGCAAAAGTTTAACAAGGCTTCTGATCTCTTGTGTAAAATATGTGCCTTTCCATTGTAATATTCGTTTTGGGGTTACACATTTCTCTAAATTTATGTTTTAAGTACTCAGGGTCTTCCTGGTTTTCAGCTGATACCACAATATGGCGGTCTTCCCCTTTCTAATGCATACAAAGCTGGGGCATGCATAAATGAACGCTCCCTTTCAATGGCTTCTGAACCAGCAAAATTAAGCAGAATAAATGCCTTTGTATGTGTGTCTCTGTCAGAAAAAGCAGCCTGTATGAAAATATCAGGTAAGAAACTTTCTTACACTGTAAAGGACAACAACGAGGAAAAGAAAAGGCAAACACTACTAAAAACTCCTGTTGTCCACTACGGCAGTAAAACTTAATAATAAAATCAAAACTTTAATAAAAAGAATATAACATAAAACAAGCAGTCCTCAGTCTTCCGATAAGCGCTTTCGGCAAATATGCCTTCCTCACATCGTATAAAAAGGACTGTTCAGCTTTTGTATTTATAAAGCATCACAGCCATTCATCTGTGACATGCCCTTGTTGCAAACCAAAAGGAAGCCAGCTAGCAAAGAGGTATAATTTCCTTCATTATAATTAAAGGTGCAGTACTTCTTTTTACTATGAGATTGTATATGAGAAAACTAGTTTGTTAACATACACTGCTGACAATAAGCAAGTATATGAAGTTATTAGGAAGTTTTGGCCAGTATTGACAACTGATGACAAAATAAAAGACATCGTAGGTGAACAGCCCAGATTCCTATATAAGAATAATAAGAATTTGAAATGTCTCATTTGCAACAAAGATGGTTTTGAAAGAAATAGGCCCAATTCTAACAGAAAGGGCACTTTCAAATGCCTGAGATGCAAAGCTTGCAACTCCATTGACAGCTCCAATACTTTTGTACATCCATACTCCAGGCAACAGTACAATTTTAATGTTTATGCTGATTGTTCTCACATTATATACTTAACGACTTGCTGCCAATGTAGTGCTTTCTATGTTGGCAAAACAGATCAACGTCTTAAGGAATGTATCCTTAGACATTTAAGGGACATCAAACAGAAAGATCCCAATAATGTCTTAGCAGCCCATATAGTACAGTATCCTTCTCATCACTTTGTATTTAAGGCCATAGAGGCAGTCTGTCAGACCACAAGAGGAGGCGATGTTCATAATTGCACAGAGTTAAGGGAAACATGCTGGATAATTAATTTAAGAGCGAACAGAACAGCAGGCTTGAATACCATTGTGCCATTAAAACCTGTGCTTAGGAATAGAAGGAATACAATCAGCAAGCTTACTTGAATGTTGCTTCATCCATATAATGTAGTCACATCCATAGCTACTAGTTTTCTCATATACAATCTACAATAAACAGATAAATGGCTGAACAGTCCTTTTTATACAATCTGAGGAAGGCATATTTGCCGAAAGCGCTTATCGGAAGACTGAGGACTGCTTCTTTTATGTTATATTCTTTTTATTAATATATATATAATAGATGTCTTCTTCTGAACCCAAAAAAAACCAAACTATTACTCTTTCTCTTTTCACCTACCCACAAATCTACTCAACTAAACTTCACTATTACTACAAGTGATAATTCCCACATTTCACCAGACCCTACAACTAAACTGCTTGGTGTTACTATTGATAATAATCTTAACTATGATTATCACATCAATAACACAATAAAAGCAGTTAATAAAAAGATTGGTTCACTGTACAGAATCAAGCCCTTCCTCACACCTGAAGCACGGACCACCTTAGCCCAATCACATCTTATCTCCACCCTTTTGTATGCTTCCTCTATTTACACTAATCTCTCTAAAAGCAACCTCAGGAAACTGACTACATCTTACCATAATATTGCTCGATTTGCTACAGCATCTCAATCTAGAACTCACCACTGTATAAATTTAAAACATTTACACTAGCTAGAACTTCCTAATAAGCTTATCTATCAACAACTCCTAATAGCACACAAAATCCTATATCAACCATCAAAAACACCTGCTCTTAGCAGCCTCCTAACTCCCTATAATAACCTGAAACAACTTCGTTCTTCAGAGAAGTTACAAGTTAACACTACTAAAACTACTAACTCTGCAGGGAATCACCTATTCTCCAACTCAGTTGGTAAAATATGGAATAATCTTCCCTCACACATCTCCTCTCTAGCCACTCTTCCACTCTTCAAGAAACAACTCCTAATACATCTGAACAAATTCTGGCTATGCTCTTGTACCAATCCTGACTAACTACTTCCATCTATTCACTATTATAATTCTCTAGTCATCACTACAATATTCTATCTGACTACAAATAACTTAATAGCTCTATAGTTAAAAAAAAAAAAAATACCATATATATATTTCTTGGTTTAACAACTATGTATTATATATTGAACTTTATAACACCTAACTTTGTACAGAAAGCAGCTAATGCCTTCCTTTTACTTAGGTGTTTTACTTGTCTTCTTTTTACACTCGCATTACCTGTACTAAAATCACTGCATTCTTGCTTATTGCCTTTGTAAAATGTGTTATGTTTATTATCTTGTTTGTATCCTTGGAGCTTTTCTCCTCGGGCCTCCACTGAAAATGGACACAAATCCAGCTGGACTAGCCCGGTCAACAAATGTAAAATAAATAAAATAAAATAAAATTAAAGTTTTGATTTTATTATTAAGTTTTACTGCCATGGTGGACAACAGGAGTTTTTAGTAGTGTATGAAAATATCGTACTCTTGCTCAAACACTCTCCAGTTTTCAACAACATTATTATCAAATGCAACTGGCGGTGGTTTGCAAAATCCTTCTGCCATACCAACAAAATGTCCTTGTAATTATGTATAAACACACACCAAGTACTTGTAAAAATATTCACCTGTACCATAAACTCTTTGAAATTACCGTTTTCTGCAAAATAACTGTACTGTAATACTGCACAAACATGCAAACACTTGTACACTTTGGATGTCTCAAATAAGTTTAGTTAACACAAAAGAAGCACATAGTGAAAAATACATTAGTTTTCTCTATTTTATACATTTTATGTGATTCGGAAGTTATTTCAAGCACTTTTGTAAGCATTTTGAGTATTTTTATCAATATATTGTAGTTCTGAACATTTTGTTTAATTATAAAGTTGTTTTGAATGGTTTTAATGCTCCATTTTATATTCGTTGAGTAAAAAATCATTTAAGCAAGTTTTAGTACCTGGATTTGTTTTCTGACCTGTTTACGACTCATTTGAGCAGGGATGAGCCACTCCTGTATATTCCTCCAACTGTAATCGCCTGCCTCATGGTCTTGAAGAAGAAGTTTTACTCTGGATCCCATTCTGACACCATGTCACTCATCTTGCATGTATTCAAGTAAGATGACGAGGATGGGTGTTCATTTAAGTAGTTTATTACACACAAACACAGGAGGATGGAGAATGGTAACATTAAACTTAAACTGACTGACTAGTACACACATGCATGCTTACACCTCGACTGCTTACTACAAAATGTCACTCTTGCTTGCACATGCTCAGTATTTATATGCACATGCCCACTAACTGGAATGGCTCTTAAAGGAACATACACATTCTGATCTACACCTACAGTTCGAGAGCTATGAACATTTGTTTGAAATGTGAGGACATAATTTAATTTTATCAAACAGCTTAGGCTCCACCCATTGGAAGTTACAGTGTAAACTTCAACAGCCCCATTAGAAGGAATGAGTTAAAATAATTATACATGTTGAGAGAGCACACTAGTCTCTTACAGCAATAACAGTGCCCACCTTAACAGGGTTACAGCCCAAAAAACTATTCCACAGCCTGATGAACACAGCTAAGGGCAAAAACTCCTCCATGACTGCCTGGCTAATGATGTCTCTGGTCAGATTTGCCTCCATGATACAGATATCCAGTACTGGGAAATAAATGGGATGGAAACTGATGACAATAGGCTAAAAGGACCCAGAAAAAATACAAACCTGGCACTTTTCTTTTCTTCTAGAACTTCTGAGCAAATTAATTTAACAAAAAAACTAATTTTTAGTACACTAAATGTTTCACAATCACATCTCAATACATATTAAGAGATTTACTTAAAAGCCAGTCATGCCACTCCTGCTACTACAGTGCAACATCTTCTTCAAAGATAAAAATATGGAACTTAGAGGACATTATAGCAACATCACAACAAGTTTAGTTATACTGTAACAGTACTAAAAAATACAGGGTATACTTTTATTGATGTTACTAATCTGACTACTGGACAATGACACATAAAAATGATTACATTATGAAAAAAAAACACATTACTCACCTCTCCCCAGATGCCAACAGTGTCCCGGATGTCATTCTTGCAATATGACAGCTGTCGAATACAGTTATTTACAGCAACACTACTCTTCCCTGGAGCAAGATCCTCTTCTGCCATTTCAACCCAGCCCAAGGAGCGCACAGCAAAACACTGAAAAACAACAAATGTCTCTTACAAGAAAAAGAAATTGCTGAATTTCAGTAGCCAAGGAAATAACGTCCAATGATGAACTGATTGTTGGAATATAGGCATAGCTGTAGATGTATGGTCATTTCTGGAAAGCAAAGTCATCATGTTATTCTACTTGAGAACATTACAAGTTTTATGTAGTAGACAAGTTCAACCTATGCATCAGCCTACACACACACACACACACACACACACACACACACACACACACACACACACACACACACGTGCACGCACATGCGGCTGTATTTGTTACAACAAATTTCAACCCCCTACTCCCGATCCAAAATGATGCACAGTAGCCAACACTAAGACATTACGGAATAATTACTTACAATACCATAACATGTTTAATCCTCTCAATTTTGTTCATGTTATAGTGAGTGAGTTTCTTGTTAATTATCAAACTTAAAAGACCACTGCCATATGATAAGAGAAGCCAACGGACTCACAATATTAAATATAAGGCCACTTTCAAGCCCCGGGGTTATGATGCTGAAGCAGACAGAGGGAAAGGAATGGATTTTAGGTCTGTGGGATGTTATCTGTATAGTACTTTTTCATAGCTAGCCTACTCAGCACCTTATGAAGAAATGAGAATTAATGATCATCTTAATGGGTCCTTACAAGCTACTTGATCATTACGGCTAGAAAAAAATAATAAGATAACATATATAAAGTTTCTGTAAGAGATAACCAATAAATAATGCTTAGTGCTATGTCACTGGATTTAAGGGCATGTTTCCAAGTCATCTAGTCTGTATAACATTTCAGGCAATGTCTATCAGCATAGCTTTACAAAGTCTAATTGAAATGCACCCCCTTTGCCCCATCTGTTCAGTTTTGATACCTGCTTTATACAATTTAGGGTCGAAAGAAGCTAGTGCATATCTGGAAAAATGAGCATGGGACAGCACACATACATGTAAACACACCACTAGTGGGACAGCGCACACACACACACATGTACACACACCACCAGTGGGACAGCACATACATATGTAGACACACCACTAGTGGGACAGCACATATACATGTATACACACCACTAGTGGGACAAACTGAATACAGCCAATTACACTACCTCTACGTCTCTAGAAGGAAATCACAGCATTCAGTGAACAGCCATGTAGACAGACTGAAAACACACTGATTCTGTAAAGGCATCTCTGCATTATGCATGTGATACCTGTTTGTCATCAAACAGCCTGTATCATACAACTGTCACTACATGAATTAAACACACGCTTAAAACTGCATGATGTCATTATATGTCACTTTGCCGGAAAAGGGAATTATGTAAAAATACTTCTCAAACAAACATACTTATGCATTTGCTGTTACAGAAATATCACAAATGCTTCAATATTGTTGATTACCAGTATTCATAATATACATTAAAAATATAATAAAAGTTTTTAGGAGGGCGTATAAATACAGCTACCCTAAATTCAAAATTAAACATATGACTCGACTACTTTTGCTAGGACAATCACACATTACTCTAATACACTAAGCAAATTAGAAACATTTGTTTTATTTTATTTATTTTATTTTTCATTTATTAACCATGGTAAAACACTGATCATTTACAATTTCCTGTAATGTCTTATAACTAACTCGCTGAATGGTTACAGTAAATCACCCCATTAGACTGTTTATCAGGTAAATGCCTTCAAGCTTCCCTGGCTGCTGGGAAGTATAACTTCAGGATGAAAACAATTTTGCTGTCAATGGGTTGACATGTTAATTGAATTCTGGCAGAGTAGCCCCCCATAAATATAAATACAGAAAAATAAGTTATCTGTTCACAGTATCAACTGATCTCCATGGAAGCCTTCTGCAAACAGTAACTACTAGGGTTTTATCTTCTGGTATTTCTGAGCTTATCCAAAACTGATTTTTCATGTTGTGTTATTGCACACTGGACTACATACCAAAGCCTTTGCAACTAAATTCAACCTCATCCACTGAAAAAGAAAGATATTCAAAGTTTGCAACAGACTCAAGGTCCAAAGACTGATAGTGGAGTCTGTGTCCCTGCTTCACCTGTCTTAAATTTTAAATTATCATAGAATGCACCTAATTTGATTTTAAATTACACTGGTGTACATGCTCTCCCTGTGGCCTTTGGAAGTCTGTTACACAACCTGAATAACTGTGAATGAAAAGATATGTTTTTTGACCGGGAAGTTCTGCTGCTTTAATGAAATAAAAAAAATGACACTGGGTACTGATGGGAGTTAACTTATGTAGGTCAGATTCAGGCTACCAGCTAGAAAAATCACTCTAAAAACTCTTGTGAGGTTTACTATGATCCCCCTAACAACACAACAAATATATGCAAGCAATCTGTTTCATGTAAGTGCACTGTATGCATGTACTCCAACTTTTAATGCTCTTAACTGAGTACAAAAGGGACACATAATATTAAACGTGGAGCTGAACTCCAGATACATATAACAGCACCACAAATCCAGCAGATCTCAATGCACTGTCCATGTAATGGTTTTCATGACACCATATGACTTTCAGCATATACTTCAGATATGTATGTAAAAACATCGATCATTAGAACAACATACCTTTCAGGTCTTTATAGTAATCAACTGATCAGGTGATACCATTATCGACAGCATACCAGTAATCAATATCCTCCTTGCCAACATCAACAATGGCATGTTTCTTCATGTTTACTTCAAGCTTGTTAATTCTATCTCAACTGACCTGAGCATCTAACTGAGCTCAAAAGGCATTTTGTTCCAAAGAGTTTGTGAATGGTATATCGAATTGGGTGCATCTGCAAACTTACTAAACCGGATGGATTGGTGACAAGATAAAATTGCCATAAACAGATAAAATGGGGCCCAAAAATGAACCTTGTAGAATACTATGCAATAATCTTGAAACTGGCTGTACAAAGAAATATCTATTATTGATCTATTTAACCACTGAACAATGTATGGATCGAATTTAGGGTATAACAGCTAACAAAGTCTGGCTATGTACTTGTCTAACTCCAGATTAAAAATTCCCCAATTATTATCTTCTTCAGCCCTCCTGCTCTTAATCACCCCATCCATTTCTTTTCTGTAGCCTCTCCCTTCAGTTCTTCACTACTTGTTAACTTCAATCTCTATGACTTCTCTACTACTCCATATCTCCTATCTCTTTGACCAGTCTCCCTGCTGTACTATCGCCTAACTATAACCCAACAGTTGTTTTACTCCCCATAATCTTAACCTCTATGCGTTTTTCCTCTCTGGACAAGTCCCACTTGTCATTTCTATTCAAAATGATCTGATTGTTCTCCTATACCATTAATTACTAGACTTAATTGTACTCAATTCCTTTGACTCAAAGATTTTTATTTTTTGGTTCTTATTATATCAGTTTGGTGCTTTCAAATCTGTTGTAAATTATTGCCATTGAATAATTCACTTAAGCAATAATCTATGACTGTGCAGGGGAATATCTGGATTTATACACAGTCTGTGCAGTTTGATCACAAGGGCAAAACCCAAGTGATTTAACAAAGCCACGCATTGGTAAATCCTGACATACTCACACACAGTCATGGATTATTGCTATTATACAATGAGATTATTATTTAAGAAAGAAATTGCTTACCTTTCTTAAATAATGTCTTTGTATAATGGCACTTCAGTCTTCTTCTGTGTTGTCTTCTGTGGGCTGATTACTGCACATACGTATGGGACTTGCTTTCCCAAACGTTCACAGTACATCAACGCAGTGCAGGAGAAGCAATAGAGAAAAGAGAATCTCCGTTGCTGTTTTTTTTCTTTACTGTTTAAAAAATTTGAGATTTTACGAGGGACAGAGCAGAAATACAAGGAAAGGCAGGTATGTTTCTGTTTCTTTAGTTTTGCAGAATATACCTTTTTCTCATATTTTACTTAATTCCGCAGCATATGCCAATACAAATTCTGGCCACTCAATGGTACTTCAGCTGCTAGACTTTTTTTTTTTTTAATTGGCATATGTTCGTTTTACAATGGGCAGGCTGACTGGACTGCCCAATTAGTGTGCTCATTTTTGAAGAGCAATGAGTCATTGCTGTATAATAAATTTTTATCAATTGTTAATTTCCATCATTACCACCAATGAGTGTATTCAGTAAATGTCACTATCATCTTAAAAATTTCTGTATTTACTGGAGTTTTTCTCTCCTGGCCTCCTTTGAAAACAGGATCTATGCTGAGTCGGACTTTCCCAGTAAACAAATGTGAAATAAATAAATAAATATGTGGAATACTACTCTAAAGCTTTTCTGAGGTGCAGGTAAACAGAGTCTACAGGAATACTAAGACCTATGGCATCTATAGCATTATTATAAAAATACAAGAAACCAGAAGTACATTATTTACCAGAGATGAAACCATGTTGACTTAAGTTTTCAGAAAGCACCTTCAACAAAACCCTCTCAAAGCTTCTATTAAAAATACAAGTCAAGCTAACAGGATGTTATCCACAAAGGCATTGCTTACCACTGCCTTTATTACAGAAATCTACTACAGCTTTTTTTTCAGAACTCTGGCCAAAGGCAGTTCCCAGCATCTTTGGGTACACTGTAGTAAGAAATGGTCAAATAACTGTTACCTAATCTTGAAGATTAAGAAGGAAAAAAAGCAACTAAGAACATGAAGCTTGCGTACTTGTCCAACTTACATGAAAAGATGTTTAACCACAGGAAGATAACAAAAGGGCTCTTTACAGAGCAACTGAAGATGAGTTCATTAAAAGCTGTATCTAACTTCTGAGGTGTTCTGCTAAGTATTAGAAAGAATCCTACATAGCATTTTCTTTTTTAAACTTCCTAAGAGGAAGAAGCTGTAGTAATGCCAAAGAACAGTCTCAGAAGGCTGAGTTGTGAAACACTTGGGTGTTAAAAAGGCCTGACAACTGCAATAATGGTCCAATCAACAATGCTAGGTGAAAATGTAAAACAATAACCAGGTTGCCTCAACAGACACTTTTTTTTTATTTTACATGTCACCCCCTCAACTCCACCCCCCAAATGCATGTTGATCATTGGCTCTTTCCATGCCTCATCACCAAGCGTGAGAGATGGCTGAGAGGGACCATAATTAATGCAGCCCAGAGCAGTGATTCAAGTTATTTTACTTATGGCCCTACCTCCCTGCTCATGCTCATCTAAGCAGGGGAAGGGGGGACAAGCAATGGGGTGAGTGTGGTGGTCATCTCTCAGTTTTACAAAGGAAATTACCAATATCTCCATCACGAATACTGCGCTTCCCCCAACCACCAGCAACCTTCCCCCTCCAACCAGGAGAGGCAAGCAGGCCACACCCCTTCTCTCCTCCCACTCCCTCCCTAACTGAATCCTACACTGTCAGGCATAATCAAACTCTGGTCAACAGGGCTCCAGGCAGGGCTTAATTCTTCTCTGTCCTGTAGCTAGATTCTCAATGGACACATTTTTGAACCAAGCACTGAAAACACCTATGCCCACGGATAGACTGCTCTTTGAAAGTAGGGTTTTCCAAATGGTAGTTTACCACCCAATGGTTAAACACAGTGCAGTTAGCAATAGTTTTGGAAAGGGTTAGAGACTGCCAAGCCCTCTTCATGTTAATCAAAAGAGATGAACAACTGCTTCTCTTTCTGAAAACACACACATTCTGGGTAAAACACTGAGTGTGTCAGTGCAAATCCAAAATATGAAAGGTTCCATATCAGCTGGATTATGCCCCAATTACAACAATAGGAGTATAAATTAACTAGATACGGGATCGCTTGGCAGATAGCTGACAATCACTTTCAGGGGGAAACTAGGGGTGAATCCTTATAGGCTTCCTATATAATGTCCTTTAACTCAAAGGTTGGGACAACTAAGGAAAGCATCTTACATGACATGAACCCTGAAGCTACTGAAACTGTCAGTTTGAAAGGAGGATGAGCCAGTCTGTTTTTCATGAAGCTGAAGACCCATGAAGAGCATTTATTCTAAGGTGGGCAAAGATGCAGAACCCACTTTAGCAAACTGCTTAAACAGCTGGTCTTATGACACAGCTCAGCTGTCCACAAGACAATGATAAGAAGATATCTCAATTCTCTTTCCAGAGCTCTAGTGCTAAAAACATCACCCACTTCTCTAGATGGATTACATGGACCCTTGTTCCTTAGCGGCTGAGATGAACAGAATAAGGCAGATAAGCTCTCCAACCCAGTAGCAAAGTATCTAAAAGTATCCATCATCAGAACTGAGACTGCTATGAATTGTCCACCAGTTTAAACCTGAAGTCAGGGTTCTGCCATAAAAAGTGAAAAAAGGGCAGGAAGGCTTTTGTAAAGCCACTGACTTCTAACAGTTCACTGCAACACTAGCATATATGGCCACTACAGATGCAGAGGGGGATAAGCCTTGGCTCTCTAATAGAGTTTCAGCCAGACTAATGATTTAATGACTTCTTCAGCCTTTCTCTATTGGCAAAATGACTGCCACTGCAGTATGTCCATTTCCTCTCCAGTGAAAACAATCCTCTAAACACAGGGTCACTTTATGTAGATCTTCAAGGCCTGCAACTACACACTATCTAATTTACAGATGTTACCATAAAGAACCTCAACAGAACCACTAGTGCAGGGTCATCTACAGTAGTGGAACAAATTGAAGTTGCCCTTTGGCAAAGTCACTGCATCTTGTTCAATGACTACAGAGGACAGACCAAATGGCAACAGTCCTTACTTAAAAATGATGGTCATCTGGACAGAATTGAAGGAATCTCCCATGTGGACCTGAGACAATGATGTGCCACAATGCCTCATTGTGTCCACTGTAACCATCCACTTACCATGAGTCAGCGCAATATGATCCCAAATGAAACACCAGTTATGCTCAATGAAATCATACAGATGGACAATAGAACAGATGTGTCCTATTCCTTTTAGGACAACAATAAGCAGAAGCAAACTTCCTTGATTTCCTCCAAACGAAGAACATGTTCTACTATTCCTTACGTTTGGCCTGCTCTAAATCCTCTGCAGAGAGCAGCTGGACTTCCTGCAGAGCACAGTATCGAAAAAAATATTACATCTCTAAATCACAGACATCTGTTACCATGTCTTGAACCCACAGGTAAATGGTGGCAGCAGACAAAACTTAAGTAACTGTCCTTCTATAGGTGGTCCTATGAGGTAGAGCTGCAACTGCTGATCTGCAGGAGTTGTCCTACTTGGTGAGAGATCATACAATCGGGGGAAACAGTACTTCTTGACATTTAGCAGCCCTCCTCACTCTACAAATAACCAACTTTTTAGAAAACTTGGATGCTACAGAAGAAGGAGAAGGAGAAGAAGACAAGAGGGTAGAAGGGCTTTATACAGAACCGATGCTGGAGTTGTTGCTGTTTCTTCTGTTGGAAGCCTGTGTCTAGGTCCTGGGAGGTCTGATAACTGCAGGAGAGAACACGCTGTGACATGGAAGCAGGTACATTTCTAAGATGTCCTTCAAGGATGCATCTGCAGTCATCACATATGGGTTGTCCTGCCTCAGGCAGCCCTTCGGTCAGCCGGATTCCAAAGTCTGGGTCCGGCGTCGGCTGATGTTGCACTTTCCCCGACGTCAGAGCGCCTGGGGTATAAAAGCATCAGCCGACTCCATCTTCCTCAGTCTTTCTTGCTGCATGGTGCCCGAAGCAGAAGCAGTTCACAAGTGCCGGTCGGCCAGCTCCTGTAATTCAGCTACCGAAGACTTCAAAAAGCTAAGTACCCTGTTGGGGACTCTTTCTTGCCTCAGCCGATGTCAGATAAAGTTAATAATTGTTTAACTTGTGGGAAACAAATATCTCATAAGGATTTCCACTCTTACTGCCTCCCCTGCCTAGGCCCAGACCACGACGTCTCAGCCTGTTCAGCCTGTGCTTCCTTCAACCAACGCACTCTTAGACGTCGGGCGGAGTTTGCAGAGGAATTTTTTGGTGCTAGTTTTTCGTATAAGATGCCGTCGGAGACTCCGACTTCTCATTTAGTTAAGAAACGAAAGGACAAGGACTGACACACGCGGGCCGCGGTTTCGGCTGAAACCACGGCCAGGCCTACCGCGAGTGTCTCGGTCTCGGCTGAAACCGAGTCCTTGGTACTTCCAATTACCGAAACTGCTCAACCGACTACCTCGGTCCCGGAGGCCCCGGCTGAGTCGGTTATTGAATTTCAAACAGAAACTGGTGTCCTGGAACCTTCCAACACCATTCCTTTAGACAAATCTACACCAGCACGTGGTGCAGCCAGGCCTCCTGCATCCATGTCCATTAAGGCCTTCTCCAGGGCTAAAGCTGCTAAACTCTCAAAAGCTTTGCCTCCCAAGGTTATTCCTCAGGGACCCTCTACTGGTTCACAGATTCTAAGCTTAGCAGAGGATCTTATCTCATTAATTAGAGGCTCTCAACCTCATCTGGACAGGGGCTCTCAACCTCCTCCAGACAAAAGGCCCAGGGTTGAGCCCTCTGATCCCCACTCCTCAGATGAGGCCTCTGATGGCTCTACTCTCTCGGACCACCAGGAGGAGGCTTTTTCGGCCTACGAGGATTCTGATGCAGAGGAATCTATTCCCTCGGCCTCCCCTCCTGAAGAGTTTTCCTTTGGGGAGACACTACACTCCATGAGAGAGCATTTCCAATGGCAGGGCCAGGAATTCTCTGATTCCAGGAAAAGATTAAGGACCTTTTTACATTTGCCTCAGCATAGACCTTTAGCTATTCCTCCTGTTTTGAATGTCATTGATGATGTGTACTCTGACTCTAGCACAACTCCTGATTCTCTCCCTTCGGCTCCTGCCAAACCCGATAGGTACTACAGGGTCCCGGACTCACATCTTTACCTTTACAAGGCCCACTCTGCTGATCCAGAAACTATTTCCCAGGGCCCTAAAGGGGTTGCAGCTGCCACTGCTAAAAATCCTCTCCCCTCTGAAAGGGAGTCCAGAGCTTTAGAGAGATGGGGTAAAAAAGTGTATACTTCTGCTACTCTTTCTATGAGGGCATTAAATTGTCAATTTCATATGATACAGTACCAAGAGTATTTGTTAGATGAATTGCATAAAAAACTGTCTTCACCTGACCCCCCTAGACCGCAAGTCACTTCAGGATCAGGTACATAACTCACAACAGGTTAGCAACCATTTCTTGCAATGTGGTTATGATGCACTGGAAGCTTCATGTAGGGCAGCTATGACTGGCGCAGTCATACGTAGGCATGCTTGGCTGAAGGAACAATCTCTGCCAGACCATGTTAAAGCAAAGCTGCTGGATGCCCCTCTGGAAAAGCAAAAGTTATTTGGCTCCACGGCTCAGGAGGTCCTAAAGAAAATTGAAGAAAAGGCAAAATCCGTACAAACAGTCAAAGATTTTCTCCAAGTACAACCACCAAGATTCAGCAGGAAATGGCCCTCCAAGAATTGGTCCTTTCCAGACACAGAGAGGTTTCAGAGAGGCAAGAACAAGTGTGCCATAGGTAGAGGGCAAGCTAGAGGCTCCTACAGAGGACGTCAATGGCAGCCTCCCAACCAGAGAGGTAATGCAGGACCTTCAACTGCTGCACAAGGACAGGCTCAATGACTTTACTTTGACACCGCCAACCAGGGCTCAATTGGAAGCACCTTTGGGCAGAAAGCTTTCTTTATTCTCAGAAAATTGGCACAGTATTACAAGGGACAAATGGACACTACAAATAATAGACAAAGGATACAGGTTTCATTTCCACACATTACCAAAAAGAAAGGGCATGCCAGACCTGCCACCGAATCAAAGGGCAGAGGCTTTGAAACAAATTTCCAGCTTAATGCAAATGAAAGCTATAGAAAAGGTTCCTCTCTCAGAACAAGGCCAAGGGTTTTATTCCAGACTATTCCTTGTTCCAAGAAAAGAAAAACAATGGAGGCCTATTCTCGACTTGTCCGCACTGAATACTTATCTCATTGTGCCAAAGTTCAAAATGCTGACTCTACAGCAGCTCCTTCCCATGCTGGGCAAGGGGTCTTGGCTGGTAACTCTAGACCTCAAGGAGGCATACCTGCATGTCCCTATCAGACAAAGTTGCAGAAGACACCTCAGATTTCTTGCAGGGTCAGAGCATTATCAATTCTCAGCATTGCCCTTTGGCTTATCTACTGCACCCAGAGTATTCACGAAATGCCTGGCATCAGTAATTGCACACTGCAGACTTCAAGGGATTCAAATATACCCATACCTGGACGACTGCCTTATACAAGCGGACAGCCAACAAACTTTGGTAAAACATTTGAATTATGCCATCCACCTACTTCAGGCATTGGGATATACAGTCAACTTTCACAAATCAAGACTTGTTCCATCCCAAAGAATAACCTTTCTGGGTGCAGATCTGGATACAACCACCCAAATGGCCTTCCTCACAGAAGAAAAACAAAATCAACTACCAGATTACTTCAAAAATCTGACAAGACAAACCCAGCTGACTGCAAGGAAAATCCTGCAGGCCCTGGGTTACATGGCTTCTTGCATCCTTCTGATTCCGCAAGCAAGACTACATATGAGGAAACTACAATGGTACCTAAGGAGTTTATGGACTCAGCACAGTCACAGCCTGGAAACTTTGATACCACTCATTCCATGCCTTCAAAAGGAATTTCTGTGGTGGGCTCAAGCAAGCCAGTCAAACAGGGGTCTGCCTTTCAGCAAACCAATAGCCAGCCAAACCATTACAACAGACGCTTCAGACCACGGATGGGGAGCACATGGAGGGCAGATGCATTCAAGGTCTATGGTCACAAAAAGAGCTACGCATGCACATAAACCAAAAGGAAATGCTGGCAGTGATACATGAAGTCGTAGCCTTCAAACCCTTTCTGCATCATGGCCATCTGCTAATAAGGACAGACAACACCACGGTTATGTGGTACATAAACAAGCAAGGAGGCACCCATTCCTATCCTCTTTGCAGGCTGGCAATGAATCTATGGGAACTTTCCTTGAAGCTCAATATACAGCTACAATCCCAGTTTGTGCCAGGGAAAGACAATATACTGGCGGACAGCTTAAGCAGAAATATCATGGATGCACACGAATGGATGCTGCACCCAGACATCTTTCTACAGATAACACAATCATGGGGGAGGCCGGACTTAGATCCTTTTGCCTCCCCCCACAATCATCAACTGAAGAAATTCTGCTCAAGGACATACCACCCACAAGCATGGAAAGTGGACGCCCTCTCTTTCAGCTGGAGAACTCTAACAGTGTATACATTTCCACCTCTCCCATTAATGACCAAGGTTTTACTGAAGATCAGGACAGAGCAGCTAAAAGTGATTCTGATAGCTCCGGACTGGCCAAGACAGCACTGGTACCCACTGTTAAAGAGCCTGTCACGCACAAAACCATGGCCTCTTCCTCTATGGCCACTTCTACTGACACAGCACAATTACAAAACTCTGCATTCCAACCTGAAAACCTTGCAACTAACAGCCTGGAAAATACCTTGACTCCTCCTCAGGACAAGCTATCCCAGAGAGTGAAAGATATTATTATGGAAGCTCACCGGCCTTCCACAAGAAAGGCATAGTCAGCAAAATGGAAAAGATTTCACATTTGGAACACCACAAAGGGCCTAGATGCGACAGTGATGAACATGGCACATATCCTGGAATACTTGGCAGAAATGTTCCACAATGGTCTGTCTTACTCTTCCATTAAAATTCATGCTTCAGCAATTTCAGCAGAGTACAATACTGATCCACCTGTCTTCTCTCATCCTCTCCTAAGACAGTTTCTAAGAGGAATCAAAAACATCAATCCTCCAAGGAAACCACCTCTACCTACTTGGGACCTTAACTTCGTGTTGGAAAAACTAACACTGCCTCCCTTTGAACCAGCAGCATCTGCAGAACTACAGTTCCTGTCTTGAAGACTGCTTTCCTTCTGGCCATAACCTCAGCAAGAAGAGTATCTGAGTTACAGGCCCTTATGGCAGTACAGCCATTTCTTATTTTTCATCAGGACAGAGTTTCATTGAGAACCAATCCTACATTTATGCCAAAGGTGGTATCCAGGGTTTCATTAAATCAAGCTATTCACTTGCCTACCTTCTTTCCAAATCCACAAAACAAAGGGGATAAACTTCTGCACACCCTGGACATACACAGACAGTTGCGCTACTACTTGGACAGAACTAAAGGTTACAGAAAAACTGACCAGCTGTTGGTAGCATATGCTGCTGGTACATAAGGAAAAGCAATTTCCAAACAGACAATTTCAAAATGGATAGGGAATTGCATTCATTTTTGTTACTCCTTTCATGGAAAAACTGTGCCAGCTAACATTAAACCTCATTCCACGAGAGCCACAGCCACCTCCACAGCCTTCTTAAGAGGGGTGGCTACCAAGGACATTTTAGAAGCTGCTACATGGAGCTCCATGCATACATTTGCCAAGCATTACAATTTACCTTTATATTCCAGATCCAGAGCAGGCTTTGCTACGGCAGTCCTGCAGGGCATTTTAGCTACACCATCCTATACATAGTTCCTCCACCCCCAGATTGGCTATGGTATTCTACCCATATGTGATGACTGCAGATGCATCCTTGAAGGACATAATACAGTTTTGTACCTACCATAAATGTAGATGTCCGATAGCTATGCATCTGCAGTCAGGTTTACCCTCCCTCCTTCCCCTCTGTGGTATTTCTTGGGTACTTACCCCTCTTATAGCTAGCTGGGTTGATCTATTATGGTGTATTTGTTTTTATATTATTGTGCATGTTTGGATTTTTAAATGCATCTCTCCAAATTTAGCCTTCCTTAGAGGGCACCTGGCATCTGGGGCAAGAAAAACTGAGGAAGATGGCGTCAGCTGATGCTTTTATACCCCAGGCGCTCTGACGTCGGGGAAAGTGCGACATCAGCCGACGCCGGACCCAGACTTTGGAATCCGGCCGACCGAAGGGCTGCCTGAGGCAGGACAACCCATATGTGATGACTGCAGATGCATACCTATCGGACATCTACATTTATGGTAGGTACAAAACTGTACTTTTTCAGCCCTAGTCACTCCACAGTGCAGTCAAGGTTACAATGGGCTATATAAAAGTCCAACACACAAGTTGTGGTAAAGGGCTTTTCTAAAACCACTATGAGCAATGGCTTTGGGGGACTATACTAGCTTTTTCACAGCCTAATCCACAAGATTTGTCTGGAATCTGGACAGGTAGCACAAAAGCAGTAGCCACTCTACCACCCACATTAACCTATTTGGTTTTTCTCAAACCATTACCTCCCCTACCAGGATAAACAAGCCTAATAAGAAAGAAAGTACCTTAGATTGGATTCTCATAAACAACCATCCCCAGATATATGAATATGGAACCCTCCCTGATGATGTAAGTGACCACTCACTTACTTACATCAGCAGGCATAAGACTAATGCATCCACTCCAACCATTTTCAGGAAAATTAGGTCCAAGAAAAACTTTAACCCTGATCTCTTCCAAAGTGAATTAAAAGCATGCGACTGGTCTCCCTTAAAATACCTCCCATTGGAGGAAGCTGTTAAATACTTTAATTCTAAATTCCTAGTCATACTAGACCACCATGCACCAACCCACTCTATTAGAATTAAAACTAAATCCGCCCCATAGCTTTCAAAAGAAACCAAACAAAAAATCCACCTCAGAAATAAATACTGGGCCAAATGGCGAATGACTAAAAACCCTGTAGACCAACAAAACTTCAGAGAGCTGAGAAATGACACTAAAAAAGCTATACTGTGATAAAAAAACTGCTACCTACAATTCCATCAGACTAACCATAATAATCCACAAAAAATCTGGGTAAGTATTGACCAACTACTACACCCAGGTCAATCCATTACACCAAACCCATAAGGCACAGACCAGGAGAATCCCAAGCATACTGCCAATACCTTCAATACCTTTTTCACTGACATCATTCAAACACTTGCCAGTCAGCTGTCACCTAATAACTTAACTATACCTACCTCTAACACAACCCCACCCCCTCCATTTCTCTTCCAATCAGTCCCAACAACATGTATTCTTTACCCTTATCCAAAATCTGAAACCATGCTCTCCTTCAGCAGACCAAATACCTGCTGAATATCTACAGAAATCAGCCAAATCCACTACCTATCCCATTTCCAGGCTGATTAATACACCATTAGTGAAGGACACATCCCTAGCATCTGGAAAGTCTCCCATATTATCCCCCTTCATAATGGCGGAAACTCTACTGAATTCTCCAACTACCGCCCCATAGCCCTACTTTCTCCTTTGGCAAAGATCATGGAAAAATGCATCCAAAGGCAGTTGCTAGACCATCTAGTCCAAAATCACTTACTTTACAGCTGTCAACGTGGTTTCAGACCTTCCCACAGCACTACGACTGCCCTCCTTTCATTTACTGACTGTAATAACAAAAAACATAACTACAATATGCTTTCCTCTGCACTGTTTATCGATCTGTCCAAGGCATTTGATATGGTAAATCACCAAATACTTATAAATATCCTCAAATCCCTGTCATTAGATGCACTCACTATAAAATGGTTCCAGTCCTACTTAGATAACAGACAACAGGCGGTGCTGTGGCACAAATTCTATCTACCCACCTGCCCGTTAATCTTGGCGTCCCTCAAGGGTCCATATTAGGACTCCTCCTTTTCTCCATATTTATCAATGACCTTCATCTAGCAATCCCCCTAGCTACATGCATACAATATGCAGATGATTCTACACTTATATGCTTAGCCACATCCACTTCTGAACTTCACTCCCTTACCCAAAAGGTGTTTAATACAGTAGAACAATAGTTTACACAGTGCTGCTTCCTCTTGAACCCCCATAAAACTAAACTCCTCCTTTTTAATCCTACTCGTAAGTCCTCTCCAACAGATTTCTCAGTTACATCCACAAAAGGTACTCTTATATCTCCAGACCCAACTACCAAACTACTTGGTATCACCACAGACAACAACTTTAACTTTGACATCCATACCAACAATACTATAAAAACAGTTAACAAAAAACTAGGCTCTCTCTACAGGATCAAACCCTTCCTTTCACCACTATTGCTCACACTCATCTAATCTCTACACTCCTCTATGCCTCACCCATATATACTAATCTATCTAAGAATAAACTCAACAAAATGGAAATCTCCCTACAATAACACTGCCAGATTTGCTACAGGCAACCCATTTAGAACCCACCATTGCTATAATCTAAAGCAGCTAGGATGGCTTGAACTACAGAATCTACTTAAATTCCACCAACTAACCATTGCCTATAAGACTCTACCAACCTTCCAATACTCCTACACTATCTACCCTCATCATCCCCTATAATAATCTAAACTCCTTACGATCATCACATAAACTTTGTGTAAATACCTCTAAATCTAATAACAGGGCTGGGGACTCTCTCTTCTCTAATACTGTTGGAAAATCCTGGAACCTTCTACCCAGTGAACTTTCCTCACTTTCCTCTATATCACTTTTCAAAAACAGACTGAAACGTTTCCTCAGAACACACTGGTTATGCCCCTGTACTAAACCTGACTAATCATCTCTCTCTTCAAACTAGGCTCTGCCTACCCTATACTTCTCATTAACAAGTTCTACTTTCCTTATTAACTACAATACCATTTCCCTCTACATAACATTATTTACATCCTCTGTGCATACTTATTATCGTGACAACTCTTTATTAATATAATTATACAATAAGCTGCCTTCTTTGTTATATTATGTATTGTACCTGCATTTTGCACTGTTTTGAATTCTGCCCTCTTTGATAATTCTGTGTTAACCTGTAATGTGCATTGTACATATGAATGTTTTTTTTTTTTGTTTGTTTTGTTTTTCCTCATGGAGCTGATCTCCCTGTGCCTCTGCTAAAAATGGACATATATCCATTTAGACTAGCCCGGTCAATAAATGTAAAATAAATAAATAATAAAAATGATACCTTATTAGACCCTGTTGCCCAAGGTGGCAGAAGTGAACACTACCTTGCTCACCCTTACCGCAGCCAAATCTTTATCAGATGGTAGGGTGGAAAGGAACTGTAGAGTGATTATGGAATTAACAAACAACAACATAGGATCTACAAACTTTTGAACCCTGCCAGTCTGGGTTCATCAAGGGCAGAGCTTGTCTATTTAACCAGGTTGACTTCTTTTAGAAGATTACTGACACAAAGGATGTGGGCAGATCAGTGCACACTTCATATCCAGACCTCACCAAGGAATTCAACATCATCCCACATTCCAGTATCATAGATAAATGGTCCCAGCTAAATGTAAATCCCTGTGTAACTTGCTAGATAGCAAATCTGCTTCCAAACAGAACCCACAAAATTAGGGGGGGAGCTCTACCCCTCATAAAGATCTGTCACTAGTGGCATACCCAAAGGTTCAGTCATTAGGCCACTACTCTTCAGCATTTACTTCTTCAAAGTCAAAGCAAATGTTAACGGAGAACATCAAATATGGTAGCACACTTAGTAACAGGTTCATTTCAGATCTCTCAGTGTGAAAACAAAAACTCAGAAGACAGAGCCAGTAAATGTGTCTTTCTGGGTAAATTTCAGTAACTGCACTGCCTGGATGCCAGCACAGAAGACGTTTAGAGAACCTGAAAGAAAATCAACCACAAGCATGAGGAAAAAACACTGTCTGGAAAGAATCCTCCAGCCGTTAAGCAAAAAACAGTTAAAACTCCAGCTCTAGTACAAGATATGACTTATAGGAATTTAGAGGAGAAAATAAAAGTGCCCAGAGCTGTACATCAACTCCAACAACAATAGGCTGGAAAAATGGAAGAAGCTTTAAACATATATTCAGATGAACTGATAAAACTTCAAAAATCGGAGGCTGAAATGAAGACAAGGCTGTCTGATGTTTCAAAACATGGTAGAATTGGAGGACAGAGTACATAGGGAAAACCTGAGATTTTCTGCTACACCAGAGAAACTAGAAGAAACAGAATGTATTAATTTTATGAAAGCACAAATAAGTAACTGGACTGGTAATTCCACAGCAGGAGTTGCTAATTGAAAAGGCACATTGTGTGTATGCTCCAAACATGGCGCTGAAAAAGCAGCAAAGACCTCTAGTAAAAATTCAATCCTACCAGCAGAAAGAGTTGGTGGCAGGAGGACAAAGTACTAAAAGCTGGAGACAGTAGAGTATTTGTAGAAAATGATTACTCACTGTACACCAGAGAAAAGAGGAGTAAATTTATTTCAGAAATCAGAGAATGGTGAAAAGCAGGTGTGAGATTCAATATGCCATATCCAGCTATCTCCTTAATATTTTTTCCTGAAGGGACAAAGTATTTTTTTGATGCAGAACATGCTCAGGAGGAAATATACATGTTTGCCCAACAAAAAAGTGAGTTATTAAACAGAAGGAGATTCTGGCTCTTATTCTTCTGACAATAAACCTCATATATAGACTATGCCAGTGCAATCTTTCCCAATGTACCAAAGGAAAATGCTTCAAAGAGAAAAGAAAAGTGCAAGAGTTGACTAGAAAAATTAGGAATATGCTGGAAATTAACCAGAGCCTGCAGTTGGGAGATGGAGATCAACATGAAGAAAATACAGCAACTCAGAAATTAATACATAAATGCGGGATTACAAAGCCTCAGTCACATTTGTGAAATATGCCAGAACAAGAAAACCTGGAAATATTGGACTTATTTGACTTTGTTAAACTTGTAGGGACTCCAAAGCATATGCCCTACTTCATGTCATTAATGTTTGTAAGAACATTAAGGAGAGGGGAAGGGGAAGAAAGAGATAACTGTAAGTAAAACAATTTTGTTCTTAGCAGTATTTTTGTAAAACATTACATATACTGCATATTATATAGCAAAGCTTTTTCAGTTATTTTTGTGTGCAACTGAGATACTAAAGTAGACAGGTATCCCCTTTCTCCTACTTATTTCTCTTTCCTTCCTTCCTTCTTTCTCTTTTTCTTCTTGTTCAGTTTTAAAAAAATATAGGTACTGTAATGCAAAAAGAGAAGAAATCCTGGACAAAAGTGCATGATGTAAGTAAAACTGATAAGTTTTTTCTTTCTTTCTTTTTTTTTTTTTGCATAGGGGATGACTGGATTAAGGCCCTTGGCTTGATTTAACAACAAGTTTTAAGTGGAAGCAAGTAAACAGAAGAACACTGAATGTAATAAAATGTTTTCCTTTAGAAAATAAATGTTCACGGTGTAACATGAGAAGCTTGTAGCTAAAGGCAACTGTGTGTCTGGTTCTACTGTTTCTATGGAGACAAGCTGATAAGGGCAATAAAAACATAATATTCTCTTCTTTCAATGGCTAAAAGATGATAAATTCTAAAAGTTTCCAAGTTGTTTTCTACAGCTGGAAGAAGAATAAAAGTCAGACGCAGACTGTGTTTAGTGTAAGTAGGAGGACAGGCTGTACCATGCATCTTAACCTTCATTAAAGGTTAATAAAAGCTTGTGAGTGTAGCTGTCAATCTAGGGCAATTATTCATATTTGGAGGGTAAAAACCTCATTATTTGAAGATGTAAATAATTATGTGTATTTGTATTAAGTTAATAGGTTATGGGGGTGTTCTGGGGTGTTTATTTGCTTGACAGTTTTCATTAAAACAAACTGTAAGATGTCAAATAGGTTAAAAAAATATGACAAAAAACAACTGTATAAAAGAACAAGCTACCGAACATTAGTATATACATGTAGCACAAAAGCAGAAACTATACATTTAAAAAAAAGTTTCTATACTTAACAGGTGGGAATAACAACTTTTTATAATAATGTTAACATTTTCCCTATTGCTTTTGAATGTGAATAGTCTCACAGGTATATACAAAAAAGAAATTGTAGTGTACTATATTAAGAAATGCAGAGTGTAAATAGCTTTACTACAGGAGACACATTTGGAAAGAAGTGAGCAATTTAATTTGATAAAGAAAGGATTTCAGGATGGTTATTCAGCAGAATATCGGGAACAAAGGTAAAGTGGAGTACTTATATTAATTTCTAGAGGAGCTTCGAAAATGATAGAAGAGGAATAAAAGATAACAATGGCAGATTAGTAGTACTAAGGGGCTATTGGCAGGGGAGGAGGATTACATTGGCCTGTGTTTCTATTCCACCTAAAACTGCTAGACTAGAGCTTGAGAAAATTCTGGGAGAAATAATCAGCTTTCAGCAGGGAATATTACTTATAGGTAGGGACTGGTATCTCATTTGCAACAGTGAGGATGCACCCGGGGGGAGGGGCTAAAAGTGAAAACACAACAAAAGAGGGTAGATTTTTGAAGAAATTTATCAAACTATTTGGTATAGAAGATGTGAATTCAATAGTAGGAGATTACAGAGAAGTTACATATTATTCCTCAATGTACGAAAACTGGGCTAGACTAGACAGAAATTATATTTCATAGGAACATGTACATTTAACTGAAAGTTTTGATACACATCCAATAACTATTTCTGATGAAGTGCCAGTAATAACTAAAATAAAAATGCAATCTAATGAAATCAAAATGAGATACTAGTAAATCCCCGCCAATCTCTTAAAGAGAGAGGAATTTAAGGAGTGGGTACTGGAAATTATTCAGGAGTTATTAGAGAAGACAGAAATTCCTTCAGAAAATATAGCTAGGGCTTGGCATAAACTGAAGATGGAGTTTAAAAATAGGGTAGAAATAAAAGGAAAAACTATATGTTTAAAAAGTTAACAAGAATTATTTAGAGAAAGTGGCAAAGGTTAAACTATTGCAGAATCTATGGAATCATACAGAACAAGAAGAGGCACAAATGCAGAATATTAAAGAGAAAATACAGGACTAAATAATATGCATGAGTTTAGGAAGATTGGTATTAAGCAACTACTACAATAGAGCACAAAAGCTTTTAGAAAAACAGCTCCAGCAACAGAAAGTAGAAAAGGTTATCACCAAGCTTACAGAGCTTATAACAAGGAAAATAACCAGATATCCTATACAGGTATTAGAAATATTTTGGAAATTTTATGAAAATCTGTATAATGCAAAGAAATGTGGAAATCTAGAAAAAGTACAAAGAGAAGTGATAGTGAATCTCTGTTTGCCAACTTCGTTGGTAAAACCTGGAATTCGTTGCCAAACTATATAACCCTACAATCCTTCAAAAGTCTCTTCAAAAAAAATCTCAAACAGTATCTCAAAGTGAATTGGCTATGCCCATGTACCAACCCTGATTAAGTTATAAACTAAAAGCATATTCTGTAATGATCATAACTTGTAACTACGTCACCAAGCTCTGCTTCCAGTCTGATGTCTCTTACTTTTAATTGCGTCTGTCTATGAGAATTGAGAGTCCCTACTAGGGAACACTACTAAGCCATTGTACATAATCACTTTGTTTTTATAATTGTTTACTAACTTCTATGTAATCTATGTAAGTTTGTCTATGTGGAGCTTCTCTCCCTGGGCCTCCACTGAAAATGGACATGTGTCCAGTCGAACTATCCCAGTAAACAAATGTAAAATAAATAAATTATGGAAGAATTAAACATGCCAAGGTTAGAGGTACATGAGACTCATTTACTAACAGGATAGTAGGAGATGAGATAAAAATGGTGATGTATAACCAATCTACAGTAAAGTCCCCAGGAATAGATGGTATTCGTTTGGAAGCTAGGAGGGAAGAAGGTGACAAAGATCTGTAATGTTTTGTTTAACGTTATTTTAAAATAAGGAAAAGAACCAACAACCTGGAAAAAAGCTGTGGTGGCTGTAATACCTAAAGACTGTAAAAAAATCACATCCAGCTTAATACAGGCCCATTTCAATTTTAAACCATGATTATAAAGTGTTTACATCTATAATGGCTGAAAGAATGGCAAAGGTAATACCAAAATTTGTAGATATGGATCAATGTGGTTTTGTGGAGGGGAGAGAAACATTTGACAACATTAATAGAACAATAATGATCCAAAGGGAAGCAGAATGAAAGCAAGTACCACCGTTGATGGTAGGTCTTAATGAAAAGAAAGCATTCTACAGAGTAAGGTGAGATTTTATGAGGAGGGCAATGGAGGCATTTGAATTCCCTGACACAATAATACGGTTAAATAGGAGATTATATTAGGTATTGGAGGTGAAAATTAAATTCTGGGGGGAGGGGTTCCTCTTTGATAAATTCTGTTTGAACAAAGGAACCAGGCAGGGGTGTCCTACTTCCCCGTTGTTATTTGTGTTATATTTAAAACTACTGGAAAATAAATAAGGGACTCAGACATTCAAGGATATAATTCCAGTGGCAATCAAGGAAAGTTGGCTTTATTTGCAGGTAATATTATTTTGTACCTGATAAAACCAGAAAATAATCATTTCAGTGATGTGAAACACTCTGAGAAAATATCAAGTCTTTTCTGGATACAAAATTAATGAAGATAAAACAAAGGCAATGGCTGTAAACTACATGTACCCACATACAAACTGGTTCAGCGATACCCATATTTATAAAGGCATGATAAAATGAAGTACTTAGGAGTATGGATTAAAGAGGATTATGTTAAGGTAGTTAAGGATATGTTGGAAGAGACTTAAAAGATAATACAAAAACTGAAAAATTGGAAGTTCTGTTTTATTGATAGGGATAGCAAGATAAAAGCAGTGAAAATGTGTTTAGTCCCTTTAGTTTTATACAAAGGTCAGACAAGTTTTTATCAATCAGAGAAGTTGTGGATAACAATTAGTAAATAATTGAAGGGTTTTATCTGGGAGGGGAGGAGAGCAAGAATCAAGTAGGAGAAGTTGGTCCATCCAATAGAACAAGGTGGTTTGGGATTACTTGACTTGAAGGGATATTTCAGAGCTACACTGTTAAGGCTCATATACATAGCTCAAGCAGAAAGCTACAATTCAAAGTGGAAAGGGATTATGATGAAACAGGGAAAAGCTCAA
This sequence comes from Protopterus annectens, assembly GCF_019279795.1. Classification (NCBI taxonomy): domain Eukaryota; kingdom Metazoa; phylum Chordata; order Ceratodontiformes; family Protopteridae; genus Protopterus; species Protopterus annectens. The sequence continues at coordinate 1,300,886,025 of NC_056728.1, read as the reverse complement.
GAAATAATAAGAAACTGAGATTCTGGATGCAGATCCTTTAGAAGAATAACAGTAATCATACAGAATTTTTTTTCATAAAGTAGCAGAAAGTATTCTAAGAAGTAAGCCAACATGTGAATGGAGAAATGAGATTCTGCTGGTATGGATGACTGCAATTAGGAATACAGTGAATAGGCAAAAGGGGTCTAGAACTTACTGAAGAAAACTGGCAAATGAACGAAAGAAGGTTTTGAGAGCAAATAATTACAGAAGGAACGGTAATAGAATGGAAAGAGGCCAAGAATACATTTGGACTGCAGGCTAGAGACCCCCTTCCTTATCAAAGATTTGTATCAGAGTATAGGCAAAGAGAAAGGAGAAGGGGGATCTTAAGTGAAAGACCATCACTGTCTGAGTTTTTAGCAGAATCTAGCCCAGAAGCTACCGTTAAAAAAAGGGATAATTAGTACGGCATATAAAATACTGAGTGATAGCTATATGACTCAATAAGAGGAGGTTGGAAAGGATTGGATAAGCAATTAACAAAGAAACAATGGGAGGACATATGTCTGGTTCACAAATATGCAACAAGGTACAGAAGATTTAGGATCTTTGCTTAAAACTGTCTGTATGTTTATTTTTATACCCTAAACAGACTCTGAAGATTTTTTCCTCATGTAGATTGCAAATGATGAAGGTATGATGGGGAAGAAAGACACAACTGGACACATATTTTTGGGAGTGTAATGAGTTGGCAAGACTTTAAAAATTCCCTGCAGACTACTCTGTCTGATATACTGAGTGATCAGATTGGTGTAATTAAGGAATTTTTTTTTGAGCTGTGATACAGGATCCAAATTGCCCAGACATAATAAAACCTTGCTGAGTTTAATTCTGGTAGCTGCCAAAAAAGCAATTACCAGAAAATGGAGATCAAAATAAATCAACTGCATTAGAATATGTGAACATAGTAACAGAGATAAGAACTGGAAGTCGTCTCTTAAGAAAAGTGTAAGCAAATTACATATTAAAAAAAGGGAATTGTGTGTACAATATTTTATTTATTTTTTTATTTTACATTTGGATAACAATACATGCAGAATAATGTTTTGGAGGAGGAATGAGGTTTAAGGGAAGGCAGGAATTGAATGAGTTATGTAATGTTCGATTGCCAGTGAACATATAGAAGATTATACGCAATGTATAATATTTGTAAGTTAAAATATGTCAGTATAGTTTGTTTTCATTTATATAAATGTATGATTGCCTGTGTCATAAGTGATAATTCAATAAAGATGTTTTTTGTTTAAAAAAATGGAAAGAGAGAAAACAAAGGTTCTTGCATTTATCTTGGAGATGAATAGTGAGATTTTCTGTCTGTATATCTTTTTTGTTTCAATGACTACCTCCTTTGAGGAAATGAACTCCAAGAAGGCCACCATTGCCTGATCTTTAGCTTCTGTGCCTTCTTCCTTAAATGCCTCAATCCATACCTGAACAAAGGGTATAAGAAGCCCATATCATCCCCTCCATGGATCCTGTATTAAAGATTGTCATTTCAGTAGGTTAGAAGCATATGGATTCAACTCACTGTGCTTCCACTAAGATGTAACCATCTGTAGACTCCCGGCAGAGTGGACTGACATCCTGTCTATGTATCACAGGGCAGAGTCTTATTCAGTTCAGCACAAGTCATAGATTTTTAAGTTCATAGGTATTTACTAGGCTATTGATCTGTGAGAATCTTAAGAAGCCTAGCCTTACATTCCCTTGGTAGTCCTTTAGCACTTACATTTTATGTATAAGTAACATGGTCATGGCAGAACGGATATGTTGGGAAATTTACTTGTTGTTGCTATCCATGAGGGACATGAGTGCTAAACTGGTGGTAAATTTACAGATTCCCATCCATCCATTCAAGTTATGTTTGAATAGAATATTGGCTTAGTTCTTAGAATACTTTCTGCTACTTTCTGAATATAACATTTTGCATGGTTATTGTTATTCTCCTTGAGGATCTGCATCCAAAATCCCAGTCTGTCCATATTTCTTGAGCTTTCCCCCATTTCATCATCATCCCTTTCTACTTTGAATTACAGCTTTCTGTTTGTGCTGTGTATAGGAGCCTTAACTGTGTAACTCTAAAATATCCCTTCAAATCAGGTATTCCCAAACCACCTTGTTCTACTGGAAGGATCAATTTATCCCACTTGACTCTTGGCTTCTTCCCCACCCAGACAGTGGAAATAATTCACGATTAGGGAAAATATGCATTTACTTAGAAATGACAGACACAAAACTGGATAAAATGAACATGCAGTTTAAAAATATAAGAGAACTAAGAGAGAAAGAGATAGGAAAAAGAAGTAAAATTAGAGGAGTAGACAAAGGTTAAAGTACTGCAGATGAAGAGGAGGAATATCACAGAACAAGAAAAGAAGTAATTGTTGAGTGCTAAAGGAAAAATATTTGCATAATATGCATGAGTTTAGAAAGGCTGCTAAGCAAGTTTTTTTTTTTTTTTTTTGGCTAACATACATCTCTACGGAATAAAACTCTTAGCACAATGATTTCAGCAAAAGAATGTAGAAAGGGTTGCTGCTAAACTTAAGGAGCCTATGACAAGAACACTAACAGCAGATCCTATGGTGGCAATAGAGATATTTTAAAATTCTGCTATTATTTATATAAAGCAGAGGAAGTGAGAAACTGAGAAAGGCAAAATTGGAAATATTTATGGAAAATTTAACTATGCTATGGTTTGAAGATGATGAAGGTTGAAAATTAATAGCTAAGACAGGAAGTGATGAGACAGAGATGGTCATGTACAATCAATCAACAGGGAAGTCTCCAGGAACTGAGGGTATTTCTGTGGAAGTTAGGAAGGAAGAAAGTGACAAAAATCTGGAAGGTTTTGTTTAACAATATTTTAAAAGGAGAGCAGTACCAACATCTTGAAAGAATGCCATGATAGCTATGTTAATCAAAGAAGGTCAAGACCATTCAGACACAGCTTCATATAGACAAATTACAACTTTAAACCATGATTATAAGTGTTTACACTAGCTATGAGAATAATAAATGTGTTGCCAAAAGTGAGAGGTATGGATCAGTGTGGTCTAGTGGAGGGGAGGCAAACAATTGACAACATTAATAGAATAATGATGTTTTAGAGGGAAGAAGAATGTAAGAAAATGCCAATATTCTGATCTTTAGCTTCTGTGCCTTCTTCCTTAAATGCCTCAATCCATACCTGAACAAAGGGTATAAGAAGCCCATATCATCCCCTCCATGGATCCTGTATTAAAGATTGTCATTTCAGTAGGTTAGAAGCATATGGATTCAACTCACTGTGCTTCCACTAAGATGTAACCAATATTGGCATTTTCTTGGTCAGTCTTAGATGAAGAGAAAGCATTTGATACAGTCAGCTGAGATTTTGATAGTAGGGCAATAGTAGCATTTGCATTTCCTGACTGATTAATAGGGTTAACCAGGAGGCCATATGAAGGATCAGAGGCAAGACTTATGGTAGGAGGTTTCCTCTTTGACTTGCTGTGTTTGAAAAATGAAACCACATTGGGGCATCCTCTTTCTCTTCTATCTTCTGTTACCTGCTTCATACTTAGAACCACTGGCAAAGAAAATAAGGGATTTACAAATTCAAGGATGTAACTGATATTGTAACTAAAAAAAAGTTAATTTTATCTGCGTATTATATTTGTCCTTGATAAATCCAGAAAATGCCACTTTGGTGTTGTGGGTCCCTTTGGGTTTCAAGTCTTCTGAGGATATAACATTAATAAAGATAAAACAAAGGCTATAGCAGAAAACTGTGTACCCACACATGAATTAGATCAGCAATATCCATATCTATGAAGGCATGAGAAGATGAAGTATTTAGGTGTATGGATTATAAGGGATTCTATTATGACAGCTATGGACATACGAGATGAGAATAAACAAAAATAATGTAAAAACTGAGAAGCTGGAAGCTCCTGAGTATGGATATGGATGGTAAGATACAAATAGTGAAAATGCTTCAAGTCCTCTCTGGTTTTATATACAGGTCAGGCATGTTTTTATCAACCAGAGAAGACATTGTGGACCTTAATTAATAAAAAGTTGAAGGATATTTACTTTTGAGGGAAAGAGAGCAAGACTTCAGTGGGGCAAGTTCTCTCCTCCCTTAGCACAAAGTGGTTTAGGATTACCTGATTTGAAATGATGCTTTAAAGTTTGTCAGTTAAGGCTCATACACATAACCCAAAACAGAACTTCACAAAACTTCACAAAAATTACAAAAGGCCCTTAAAAGAGAACAACAACTAAACAGAATATTATATTTACATAATAGCAGAAAGTATTCTATGAAATAAGCCAGCACAGAAATGGAGAAAGGAGATTTTGCCAACAGGGATGACTGCAAGTAGGGGCATAGAAAACGGGCAACAAAATTTACTGGAGAAAATTAGCAAAGGAACAAAGGTACTGGGAGCAAATAACTATGGGTGGAGAGGTAATAGAGTTGGACAAGGCCAATGCATGTTAGGGAGTGCCTTCCTTATCAGGAACTGATAACAGAGTACAGGCCAAAAGAAAGGACTAAGGGAGTGCTAACTTAAGAGAAAAAAAAAACACTTGTTGAATTTTTAGTTGAGTCTAGAACATAATCTGTTGTTACAATTTGATAATTAGTGGGACATATAAAATACTGCATGACAGCTACAAGAATCAGTCATAAGTTGTCAGAATGGTTTAAGAAGAAAGAATGGAAAGGCAGTACACAAAGTAACAGTGAGAGGGTGTCTGTATTGCTCCCAAGTATGCAACAAAGTCTAGAAGGATCAGGACTTTCATATGGATGTGGCTCCACAGGTATTCTGGTACCCCAAGCAGACTTCAGGGAATTTTTTCTTGGGTAGATAGCAACTGTGGGAGTGTGAAGGGAATAAGGCAGGCAACTGTGAACATGTTTTTTTGGGAATGTAAAAAAAATGGAAGAATCTAAAAATTATCTGCAGAGTACTTTGTCAGAAATGTTGTGACAGCAATTGGTTGTAACTGTGGAAATGATTTTTTTGAGCTGGGATGTCTTAATTGCTTGGTGAGACTAAGGCCTTGCTAAGTTTAATCAGCTGACAAGAAACAATTACAAGTAAATGGAAAGAAGTACTGAATATTGTGAAGGTGATAAAACAATTGGCGATGGGATCTTAAAAAAAAGAAAGCAACCAATTCCATAGCAATAAATGGAATATGTGGGTACAATACATGAAGAATAATGTTCAGGACGAGAAGTGAAATTTAAGGGAAAGCAGAACTTGAGCAATACATGTACTGTTGGAGTTAATAATTGTTAAATAAGAATAGAAATATGTTGTATAATGTATGAAACTAAAATGTTTACAATGGTTTATTTTATTTTCTACAACTCTATATGCACTCATGTTCAAAATATGTAAATTTAATAATGGTGTTTCAAAAGAAGATATTAATACTTTCTCTGCTGTCTGCAAACAAGATCTGAAAAAGTCTAAACATCATTAAATAATTTTGGTGAATGGAAGTGTTCATTGTTTTATTATAAAGTAATTCAGTGAATCATTTACATTGCTTTCAAAAATGTCTTTTTAAGTAGCTCCAGTTAATTTCTTCACAGTTAGTGACAATGTTATGATTTTCAACATGCTTAACAGCTTCTGTAATGTAATGAAAATTCTTGTGTCATTAGGCAGAAATAATTTTACTCTCCTAGGTAAAGGATATGAGCTTTAACATTGTTCTTTTCAAGGGCTTTTATTTAAAGGTCAACAGGCTTTTCTTTTTTTTCCATATTTTGTGAAGATGAGTAACTATCACTTCTAATGATGCTATTACAATTGAGACCCAGCTTCATATAAACAAATTTCGGTACTTACATATTATCGCAACCACATTCGGAGCAGGTGTTGGGGAGAATGTGTTCCTTATTGGTTGTATTTTTTTTTTTATATCTGTTGTGGAGATTAAGTGTGTGTGTGCGTTTAAGGACATTGTCGTTATAATAACGTTTGTATTTTAAAGCTTAATGTTACTTAATTAAAAAATAACTTTTAGTGATGTGTACACATTTCCTTAACTCCCTCCCATATATTTCACCTGTAGGAGTTTACTGTGTAAACAGTGCCTGTACACATTAAGCTTACAGGTCCTGCTTTTTGCTTACTACGTCTTATGACCGCATCTTTTGGCAAACCGTAGCTGTTAGTGCAGCAGTTTGAAACTCACATGGCACCCATGGCTGCCTCACTGCAGAATCTAGCTACATGGCATAGCCAAGTTCTAGCTCCCCTTGGGAAGAATTTGATGCAGCATCTCTAACACTGTTTTGTTTGGCAATGGTAAGGACTTTGTTAGTGGGTGTCTGCTTCCAGTCTTGGAAGTAGAAGCCACCATTGGGAAGGCAGTTTTTTTACAATCGCTAACTGCAGCAGGGAATGAACTATGTGTGATTAGTTTTTTTTTTAATGCATAAGCTGGTGAAAGTTGAAAATCATCTGTAAAGGAAGCTACACAGTGAGAGGTATTCTTCAGTTATCCCTCTTCCAGGCTCACAACCAATACCACAGAATAGTAGTTTGGAGTTCGCACACCCCGTATGAGGTTAACATTAATAATTTCACGAAAACATTGCAAATTATCCCTGGCTCACAATGTAGTTGCGATAATACGCAAGTACCCAAATTTCAACTTTAAACAATGATTACAAAGTAACTATGTCTAAAATATCTCTGAAAATAGCACAGGTGTTTATACATTCATAACCTAAATACTAAATTAGTATTACAACTGTAGACAAATTCAACTTTAAACCATGATTACAAAGTGGTTATATCTATACTAGCAATGAGAATAATAAAGGTGTTTATACATTTACCTAAATATTACATAGATATTACAATTATGGATCTTTGGGAGTCTATGAGCTCTTTTAATCCCAATAGAAGTTATTCTTGCAAGTTCAGTACTTCTGGTAACCAGCTTGTTAAAAAGTTCGCCATGTTACATTTTCTCTGCCGCTCCATACATCCACAGACTGTTTTTTCTTTCCCCATTTCAAATTCCTTTTCTTAATCTAACAAGCAAGTGTTTTGTTTTAAAAGGACCTCCATTGTTATTTTTCCCTTATTTAGTCTGCAATCTGTCAGAAAAATACATTTCTATATCAATTTATTTGGACTTCCTGTTGTACAATCATACTTTTAAGGAGTTCTCACTGCTTATTACAGTTCTCAAGTATACACCCTATGTTAGCAGCAAACGTCTATTTTCAAAGTAAACTCTTGTAAAGAGGTCAATATATGTAGTTCCTTTTTGTATACAGCTCATATTGACTGGATATAGAAATGCTCATTTTCTTATCTGGAAGATCTTAGTTAAGTCACTACATTAAAATAAAGAGTTACAAATTCAGTTTAGCAATAATTCTGAGAGAAAAAATCTTCAAATGAAGAAACTCTACTTTTTAAATTACTTGTAAAATACCTTCCTGTCAAATCCTTCAACTCTCTACAGAGCACCAGAAAGAAGGTGCTACCTTGCGGCTACCTTGGATCTAGACAAAAAACTTCCTCTGAAGTAAAACTTTGCAGAATCTTCAGAACAGAGAGAAAAGATACAGCCTGCAGTTGAAATGGAGCTTTACAAAAGCTGTGTCATTCTTGTATTATATCATTCAGATGAGCTACAATGAAAAGTTGTATAACTTGCATCGCATACAGGAAATATACCTTAATATTTTTTTAATTAACAGTGCATTAATGTAGTAACTGGACAGCTGCTTAAGAGCACTTAGCTTTAAAAGTATATGCTCAAACACATTAGACTAAAAGCTATCTTGTCTTATTCACCAAAGGTTGTTTTGTCAAAAGAAGAACAAAACATGCATTTCCATCTAAAATTTATGCATCTTACAATTATTTACTTTTATGAGTTGAGACAAAGTCTGAGATGGTTATGGGGTAAGCCTTTCCAATAAATAAACAAAAATACAAACAAGGAATATATGTGTTTAATTTGTTTTGGGATTTCATTCTAAAAGACTGTTTAACTTTACACAGAACAACAGCTGTTTCATATAGTTATAGGAGACCTGTTTTCATGATCTCCCAGACAAAGTGTTCGGACTTCTCTTACAGTGTCAAGCAAATGTGTGTGTGTGTGTGTGTGTGTGTGTGTGTGTGTGTGTGTGTGTGTGTGTGTGTGTGTGTGTGTATGTATATGGATTTAATTCACTAGATGGAATTCACAGAAAACCGAAATTTAAATTCATGAGATGTGACCGGAATGTCATAACAACAAACATTTACCATGCTGAAATTAGGAAGAAAGAAAAGCAACTGCATATGTGACACAGCACTAGAACGTCTGAATGGAGATTGTGGAGCATTCACAAAAAACAGCTGCTTCATTTAAACAATTTTCACAGAAATGTAAGCTTTTCAGTGTTTTTGTAGGGAGAAAGCCCCCTCTGTGCCCTCCACATTCCCTGCAAATTATACCAACTCTGAGATCGCACTACAGTGGGGAAAAGCGTAAATTTCCTGATCCTCACTGCACTGTGATGGCGTGATCTATATACAGAAGCTTTGAAATATATATATATATATATATATATATATATATATACATATATATACACACACACACACACACACACACACACATATATATATATATATATACATATATACATACATACACACAAACATTTAATATGTGTATATGTGTGTGTGTGTGTGTGTGTGTGTGTGTGTGTGTGTGTATACACACACACAGACACACACACATATATATATATATATATATATATATATATATATATATATATATATATATATCCATACATACATCTACTCTCCCACTGTTACTTCTTAACGAAAAGGCTTAACTACTGGGCAAAGTCTCCTTTCCAGCGCACCACCATAACACCTTCCACAAAGACTGTACTGTCACAGCCTTCAATGCAACAATAAAAAGGTACATTAACCATGACACCCCAACATTGCCCATGACCTTTTGCAATTACAAAGTGATCCTGACCACTCCTACAGCTTTGCTGTTTAATGACTGCAGTGGCCAAATCTATAATAAATGATCTAATCCTGCTGTTTCTGGCCTTACCTCCTCAAAGGAAGGCATGTCCACAGGATGCGCAAGTTCTTCAACATTCTCCATCTTACCTCTCTACATTGTCATCAGCTGACTTCAGTGTTTTCTACCATTTTTAGAATAGTGTGGCACCCCCCACCACCACCCTCCACTTCCACACAAACACACACACACACACACACACACACACACACACACACACACACACTGGATATTTCACCAAAACCTCTTTGAGGCCATTTGAAACTCATTCTCTGTGGCCTTGCCATAATACTATTACACACAGCCATTTGTTTTTATGTTTGGAGCTTCTCAACACTTATCAACTTAATCTAGGGACCTCTTCCCAACTACCAATACATAAGATGCTTCTGAATTTAATCCGGCAAGGTTCATCATCTCTGGTACCTACCAGAAGTTTCTAGACTTACCATCATAATAAGCACTGCCAACTTTTGGCCGCAACTGTTTGCTAACACCACAACTCCTTTCTGCCACCTCATTACTCAGTTCTTGCATGTGTAACGAGAAGGGGATAGGCAGCTTCTACATCTCCATCAACCCACTATGTGAGAAAATCTCTTCTGGAGAAGGTAGATGAACTGCCAACGCACACCCACACCCACACACAGAAGCAATATTTAGGTATTTGCAGGGCACCCTCACTACATAAAAACAGCTGTCACCGTTGTCTCCTGGATTGCTCCCTGCAGGGGAAGAGGTAACAGATACTTCAGATGGAGAAGCTTTAAAGTTCACTGAAGCTTTATTCATGTGTGAGGGTACAGAGAGCTAGGAGACTAACCAGCAGATGGATGCAGTAACACTAAGCTGTGGTGCTGAAACAAAAACAGAATTGTATGACAAAACTCTCAGTTTATCTGTCAATCTATGTCAATTTTGCTACTCGTGGGCTCAAGCTTTAGCAGGGACTGAAAGGAGAAAACTTCAGATCAAACAGCATACTGCAAATGAGGTTCATTCAAAGAGTAGTTGGGCTTGACCTCTATGTTAGAGTGAACAGCTTGGCAATCTATGATGATACTGGAGTGCAGCTATTGGTCCCTTGTGTTAGGAGAAGTCACCTGAGATGGTCCAAGCACCTTATAAGGTAGCCTCCTAGGTGTCTCCCACAGAAAGTGTACTAGGCATAGTTTACTAGGAGAAGACCTTTGAGACAGACTTGAGACACTGGAGGGAATAAATCTCCCGGCCTGCTTAGGAACATCTGATGACTACACAACAAGAGTTGGAAACTTTTGCTTGGACTTTGAAAGGCTGGTTTATCCCACTTGGCTTGCTACCACAACCATCTCCAAGATGAATGGATTAGAAAATAAGATATGGATATTTATTCATTGGCATTTGATTACTGGGAAAATCCGACTGGGCAGAAGTCCATTTTCAGTGGAGGACCGGTGAGAAAACCTCCAAATGATTGCAAAACACATTAAGAACAATAATTTTACAATCTTCAAAAATAAAACAAAAACATCTGCAGTTTAAATAATTACAACAAATTAGAGATAATATAAAAAAAAGAAAGTTATGTACTCACTGTAACATTCCATGTGAGTTGTTCATCTCGCCTTCATTCTCACTGATGGGTTCGATGCCGATCCTCAGCTCTGACTCGGCCAAATACAAAAGCTTGAGGTCTTCAAGCAGCTCGTGGCCTACTCCCTATCCCATGATGCAGTGGTGCTTCCCACAAATCTTGTTTGCAGCCAACTATACTGATAGCTAACCACCCTGGTAAGAAAAATAGGAATACAGTACATAAAGACAAATTATCACCAGGAATTGTGTCAACTTCACGGCCCTCAAGAAATTCATGGTAGGGGATTGGTGAGTGGGACGTAAGAATGAAGGCGAGATGAACAACTCACATGGAACGTTATGGAGAGTACACAACTTCTTTATGTGAAGTTGTTCTATCTTGCCTTCATTCTCACTGATAGGTTAGCATCCCAAGCATCATCTTTCTTGGGTGGCTCAGGGAAGTATATTCCTCAGATCCATGGAACCAAAGGAGGGCCTGTCCCTAAATGCCCTATCCAAATTGTAATGAGTGATAATGGTATGAGGTGAAGACCACATGGCTGCTGCACAAATGGCATCTATAGGCAGCCTTGCCAGAAAGGCTGAAGATGTGGAAACAGCTTTCGTTGAGTGGGCCTTAACTTTATGATTTAGTGGCATGTGCCCAGAGTTATATGTGAAGGAAATGCAATCTGACAACCATTTTGGCAAAGTGGTTTTTACCACCAGAGTACCCTTTTTTGAATCTGAGAAGGAGACAAAAAACTGTTCTGATTTTCTAAAGTCCTTAGTCCTGTCTAAATAGAATCAAAGTTGCCTATGGACGTCAAGTTTGTGCTGCATATGCTCCATCCTGCTAGTATGTTTGGGGAAAAACACAGGTAATTCTATAATCTGGTTGAGGTTTGTCTCAGAACAAACCTTAGGTAGAAATGAAGGATTTGTTCTCAGCGAGACTCTATCATTGTGAAAAATCATGTATTGGAGTTTGATGGACAAGCCATGTAATTCCGAGACCCTTCGAGCAGAAGTAATAGCTACTAGGAAAGATAGTTTTCCATGATAAGTATTTCAAGTCACAGTGTGATGCTGGTTCAAAAGGTGGTAAGATGATTCAGAAAGAACAAAATGTAGGTTCCCTGGTGTAGCTGGGGATCTAATAAGGTGGCCTCAAATTAATAGTACCTTTAAGGAAGGTTTTAGACAGTCTGTGGGACATGATAAATGTTCCCTGATCGCCAATGTGAAAATTAGAAATTGCTGCCAATTGAACCCCTAATGGTTGCTGCAGCCGCCCCTTCATTAAATAGCTTGGTCAGAAACTCTAAAATGGATGAAATCGAAGCCAAATATGGGTCCACATTGTTTTGGGATGTCCATATGGAAAATCTTTTCCATTTGCTAAGGTATAGCTTCCTGGTAGATGATTGATGAGAAGAGATTAGGATGTTCTGAGCTGCAGGTGAGAGATTGTGGAACCTGGCTATTCTTGGAATTGGAGCAGCCAAGCTGTCAATCTGAGGGTATGAAGTGCAGGATGAAGAGCCCCTGATGAATGAATCAGAAGATCTGGAACCAGGTCTAGGATCCATGGTTCTTCCAGTAGATGAGGCTGAAGGAAGCGGAACCAAATCTGATGAGGCCAAGAAGGGGCCATTAAAATGATGGTCCTTCCCAGAGTTCTGGCTTTCTGTAGGAATTTGGGTATCAGAGGAAATGGGGGAAAAGCATAAAGAAGACCCGGGGGCCAACTGTGTACGAGGGCATCCCTTGGGGTATCCCCTGGATTGGGAATTAGAGCAAAGTAGTCACTGCATTTGGTGTTGGTGGGGGTTGCAAAAAAGTTGCAGCAAGGCTGGCCCCATCTGCGGAATATCCTTTCCGCTACTTCTTCTTTCAGGGACCACTCATGAGGCAATAGAATTGTTCTGCTCAGCTTCTCTGCTATCTCACTGGATCTCCCCGGGATGTGCATTGCTACCAGAAAGCACTGGGTGGATACTGCCCACTGCCATACTCTCAGGCCCTTTCGACATAGGGGGTAGGATCTGGTTCCTCCTTGTTTATGTACCAGACCACTGACATGTTGTCCATCTGTATTGAAACAGTTCCTAGTGGAAGAAAGTTTTGAAATGACTGCAACGCTAGTAGTACCGCTCTCATCTCTAGGACATTGATATGCAGATGAATCTTGTGTTTCTCCCATGTACCTTGGGCTGTCCTTCCCTGAAAATGTCCCCCCCCCCCATCAGAGAGGTGTTCTTGGTCACAGGGGCAACAAGAGTGGGTAGAACAAAGGGACATCCTATTGTTACTTGCACAGAAGTCAGCCACCAGTGAAGATCCTTCTTGCATGAATTTGTTATCATAATCGGATGAGACATTGGAAGTTCTTAAAAGGACTACTGTGTGAACAGAAGCCATTGCAGTATCCGCATATGCATTTGACCGAAAGGAATGGCAATGATAGCTGCCGCCATGGCCCCTAATAACTTGAGCACTGTTGAAGCTGGGGCGTTTTGTTTTGAGATGAGGTCCAGAACTTGTTGCCGAAGGCTCCAAACTCTTTCCATTGGAAGCTTTATGGTCATGGAGACTGTGTTGAGATCTGCTCCTATGAAAACGGTACATTTGGATGGGGATAAGGCAGATTTTTCCAAGTTTATGGTAATCCCCAATCGACTGCAAAGATCTAAGGTCATATCCCTTGCTTGTATAAGTCGATGCTTGGTGGTAGCGGTGAGGAGCCAGTCGTCTAAGTATGGAAACACCTGGAATCCTAAACATCTCAGATGAGCCATAACTACTGCCATGCATTTGGTGAACACTCTGGGGACTGAAGTGAGACCAAAAGGCAGAGTTCAAAACTGAAAATGACTGGCTCCCAGCTGAAAGCGCAGATGATCCCTGGATGGTCTGGCCATTTTTATGCAGTAGTATGCATCCTGGAGATCTAGTGAGCACATCCAATTGTCTCTCCCTAGAAAGGGAAGTATAGACTGTAGCAAGCCCATCCGGAACTTTGTTTTTTTGACAGATTTGTTCAATCTGCTGAGATCCAAAATGGGTCTCCAGTCTCCTGTTTTCTTTGGAACTAAAGAAACCTTGAGTAAGTTCCGGATCCTCTCTGGTCTGCTGGGACTGGTTGGATGACTCTTTTCTAGCAACCTTGTAACTTCTATTGTTGTTTGTTCTCTGTGACTGGGTGAGACGTCCGGGATTTTTGTCACAAGGGGTGGAGGGGTGACAAAGGAAATTGAGTATCCTCTGGGTATTACCTTTTGTACCCAATGGTCTTTTGTGATTTTTAGCCAGGTGTCTGGGTACAAAGATAAGCGTCCCCCGACTGCCTCCAGAGATGGACAGATGGGCCTCCTTTCAAGAGCGCTGTTAGGGCTTTCCAAAGAACCGATCCTTGTCACCCTGATTTTGCGGGTCCTCTCTGCTACATGGATGGTGGTCTTCCATTAATGCCCCCCTCCTCTACCTCTAGAGGGGGTTTCACCACGTGTGTCAAAGAAAGCTCCTTGGGATTTACGGAACCACATTTTCCCACTTTTCTGACCTTTAGGAAAAGGTCTGGTAGGGGTGGAAAAACGGACTCCTACAGCAGACAATCCTTCCATCCTGCTCACACCTGGTAAGCGTTTCCTTCACTTTTACTGAGGATCAGCTCTGAACCCATCAGTGAGAATGATGGCGAGATAGAACAACTTCACATCATTGGTTAAGAATCGACTCAATTTATATTACAATCATTTAATATTTAGAGAAATTTTAAACAGTTCATAGAGAAATTAAAGGTAAGTTAGTCTAATACAAACAGGAATTACAATATGAAGTGAGGGAAAAACTGGCTTATGGCATATTTAGAGAGAAAGCCAAGGAAGAGAATTAGCTAGCAGTAAGGAAGGGAGAGTGATGAAAGGAGAGTAAGGAGGTATAAGGAATGAAAAATGTACTTGTTCACATTTAGGGATATATTTTATCCTGGTTTTGAGCAAGAACAGAGACGGATTTTAGCTAGCATGTCTTTTAGAGTGGTTTTAAAAGATAGGAGGGAGAGTACTGACAGGATCACTGCAGGTAAGGAGTTCCAGGCCTTAGCAACCTTGTACAAGCACAGATGATGCCCAGCAGATTTGACAGGTTTGTAGACAGGAGTTTTTTGGTCACTGGATCACAATGACTGACTGGGAACATAGTTATGCAGAATGTTTTTAGTACTGGACAGGCAGATGGATGCTGAATAATTTTATTGGTGATAAGAAGGTGTGTATATGTTAGTTGATGAGGCAGTTATAACCAGTTTAGACTTTTCAATGTTATATAGTGGCGGGTACTGAAAGGGGTATTTGCAGCAAATTTTGCAACTTGTTACAGCATTGATCAAGTTTTAATTTTTGTGAAGCCTGGTAATTAATGAGGAATAGCAGCACCGTAAAGAAGTGTGGGTAGGTGACAAGTAGAGGCAAGTGTAGTTTTAGCTGCATTGGTGAGAAAGTATACGTGTGTGTGTGTGTGTGTGTGTGTGTGTGTGTGTGTGTGTGTGTGTGTGTGTGTGTGTGTGTGTGTGCATACTTTCAAAGGTGAATCTACACATGTATATATAGTATGTGTGAGAGTGTGAGTGTGTGTGTGTGTGTGTGTGTGTTATGTATCATAACACAGCAACTTTAAAAACACAACTTCTCACTCATCCTCAAAAGAACACTGTCTTAAAATTCAATGTACCCTGACATATCTTACTCTGGAATTATATGGAAAAAAATGATTTTGTTTTCTGCCCCACTTTCCCCTTTTGTCTTTACTAAACTATAAATAATGTAAATATGTTTAACTATTTTTATTATACTCTGTATACTCAAATATAACTTTGCTTGCATTGTTTTGCAGCTACACTTATGAGTTCTTCAAGGGCACTTATACGTGGTGTAAACATAAAGCATGCTCTCCATTAAACTGTTTGTCTGAAATTAACCTATGACTCATCTTTGTTGTACTTAGTTGCAGGCTGTGCTTCCAATGCTAGTGTCTTGCTCTCTCTCTCTCTGAGCTCCTGTTATAGCACCACAACAGACAAATCCAACATTCTGCCTCGCTTCTAGGATAGGCACATCCATCCTCCCTGCATGTGCCATATCGCAGGCAAGGCACTAACGAACTTGGGTCACATGGGCTGTAGTCAGGATTTTATCCCTCTGTGTTACTAGTACACTCTAAAAGATATACATTGTTCTGAAGGAAATAAACTACACCTAAATTCATAGTAGTTGATATATTTGTACTTTACATTTCACAAGCAGTCAGCCATCTTAGTCTTGAGACTGCTAGAAGTGTGGAAGCTTGAAAACTAACTATTTGGACTTCATTTTGCATTAAGGAAAGTACATTTAAACTACATTTACAATATTGTATTTATCTTACCTTCTAAATCAGTTTGTGTGCAGTGTTTGCTCTTTATCTAAAGTTAAAGCTATAAATTTAAGGCATTTTTGTAGTCTGCAGTGCTTTTTCATTTCTGTGCTGGGCCTAGATGTTCTGACTGGGTCCACATTTTACTGCATTTTTATTACCTCTCTTCTGAATTTGGTTCCTCGTTCACCTGCACTGTTGTGTTGTGGTTTTATACTTGGAAGCTTTTGAGATGCCTGCCCCTACTGTACATCTCGGAAGCTCTTCCCAGTCTCATCTTCTGTATACCTGGCCCTAGAAGCTCTTCCCAGGAGTATCTCCCCTGCTCATCTTACTGGTTACTGACAAAGAAACTGGGAACGCCATTCCTTAGGCTGTTACAGCACTTTGAAATTGCCTTAAAGAGAAAATCCCAGAGGTTTTTTTGTTTTGATTCTTTCTTTACATTTTCAGTCTACCTTTCTGAGCATGCCCCAGCTTTGGCTGGGGGGGTGGGGGGGGGCGCTTACAGGAAGTTTCAAAGGTCTTAGCTAGATTCCATCACAAATTGCAGTTGTACTCACAACAGCTTTGTTGAGTTGTTAATTAATTTCACCTGTGCTGTTTTATCCTCAGAGGAAAAGTAGCCTTTCAGGAATGGTATGACCTGATTTGCTACTGAGTTGCAAGAAAGCATATGAATAATGTAAAGCAAAAACATTAGAAAACGGGTCCCCTACGCATGATCAACATTTCAGAAAGCCAAAACCCATATGGTCAAGACCATTTGTTCGACTATTGAAATTTCGACCATGCAGAATGGGCATCTCCATACAGTGCAGAATGTGAAGATTCCAATCTTCCACACTGTAGTGCAATCTTGGAATTGGTACATTTAAATTGCAGGGGGTGTGGGGGGATGCAACTCTGCATGGGGGGTGCAGAGGGGCGTGTCCCCTGCTAGCAACATGTAAGTAAGTTTTTTTTTTTTTACATGTTCGAAATTTCAAAAGTCGAATATATGGTCTCAGCCATGTGAGTTTCGGCTTTTTGAAATTTCGATTATGCATAGCAGACCCTTTGTAAACACAGTTTTTTGCACATTTCATTACATATTCTATTTTGCACTGATTTCTGAATGCTAGCTAAGTGCAATGATTTTATGGCATGACTACCAGCAGATTGGTAGATTTATAGACTGATGGCTTTTTGGCAAATGCAATCTGTTCTTTCAAAGCAGAGAAGTGAAGCAATTAACTGAATTCAAATTAAACTGGAATACCTTAGAATATATGGATTTAGCTAACACTAGGAAAACATTCATAGTTTCATAGTATAGTACTAGGCTATCTGCCCTGGGGCATTTGTAAGACTAGCCATAGTGATGTGGCTTTTGCCACCCCATGAAATGGTACAAAAATGTACAGAATAAATCTAGAATACTGTGCCTCTGTCTAGTAGTGACACAATGAAGGTCCCCTTATATAATAGAATTAGTTTACTGTGCCCCTGTCTAGCAGTGACACAGATGTGACCCCTGAGGTAAACTTACGATCTCCCATCCACTCATCAAGATTTCTCTTGAAGAGAGTCAGTGAGGGGCTCTGCCTAATATGAACTGGGATCCTGTTACAAAGCATGGGAAGCCTCTGGGTTATGAATCTATCCCTCCAGCATGTCCTATTCATACTTGTGCCAAGGTTTAAGTCTTTAGCTCTCGTGGTCCTGATGGATTTGGTTTTTTTGAGGTGGAGCATGTCCATCAGATCCTGATTGGACATGGCCTTGTACGTCAGGCAGAGATCACCTCTGAGCAGGCGGTATGCTACTGAATAGAGCTGAAGTTTCTTTAGTCTGGCAGAATAAGACATATGTTGGAGACCCTTGATCCTTTTGGTGAGGTACTTTTGTGGTCTCTCCAGCTGTTGCAAATGCCGGGTGAGGTACATACCAACTGGGGCATTGTACTCAATCATGGGTCTGATGAGGGAGGAATATAGGGGTACAATGACATCCTTGGATCTGGATGTGAATCCCTTCATGATGAGGTGTGCAAGGTAGAATGTTTTTCTAACCACTTTGGCAACGTGGGTGTCAAATGAGAGGTCGCTGTCTACTTGGGTCCCTAGGTCTCTGATTACTTTTTCCGTACTCAGTGGGTTGCTGTCTATGTGATAATTTGTGGGTACTTTGTTTTTTCCAAAAGGGATGACTATACATTTTTTGGCATTTAGTTTAAGGCCATGACTATGGCACCAGTTGTCCGTTTCAGTGAGGCCTTTTTGTAGGATGTGTGTGTCTGCTGGTGTATCGACTATGGCGCCTAGTTTGCAGTCATCTGCGAACTTTGTCAGCCACAGCCCTACCATGTTTGCTTTAACATCTGAGAAATAAATGCTGAACAAAAGGGGTCCCAGGACAGATCCCTGTGGGACACCACTTGTGACTGGCTTTGAGTCTGACATTGCTCCAGCGATTTTAACTTTATGGGTTCTGTCCTTTAGCCAGTTTGCAACCCATCTAGTGACATAAGGGTTTACTTTTAAGCCGTTTAGCTTATCTATGATGCCTGAGTGGGGTATTGTGTCGAAGGCCTTAGCCAAGTCCAGGTATGCTGTATGGACTGCTTTGCCCTCATCAATGGCTCTAGTGACTGTTTCAAAAAAGTCAACCAGGTTTAAAAGGCAGGATCTGCCCTTTACAAAGCCGAACTGGGTGGGGTCAAGTGTCTGTAGGTCCCCTATGTCTCTGTTTATGAGTTCCATAATGATTCTTTCCATAGCTTTGCAGACCAGGCTAGTTAAGCTTATGGGGCGGTAGTTTCCAGGGTCTGTAGAGGCACCCCCCTTGTGGAGTGGGACCACTGTTGCTGTACGCCAGTGTTCAGGTACATATCCCGAAGTAAGGCTAAGGTTAAATAGCATTTTTATGTGTGGGTTTAGCTCCTCTTGGAGTTCACGTAACATGCACCCCGGGATACCGTCAGGTCCCATTGATGCTGTGTTTTTTGCTTTGTTTAGGGAGGTTCTCACTTGGACATCTGAGATGACAGGGAGATTACATTCAGCTGGGATAAGTATTTCTTCTTTTGGGGGTGAAGGAGGGGAGAAATTTACACTGAACCTGTCAGCCAGAATGTTAGCAATATCTGTGGGTTCAGTGTATTTTTTGTTGTTGTGAACCAACTCTGAGCATATCTGAGGGTTTCCGCCCAGGTTTCTAACATAGCTGAAGAAGGCTTTGTGGTTATCTTTAGTGTCCTTAGCGATTTTTCTCTCAAAGTTTGCCTTGGATGTTTTTATGAGAGAACGTAGTTTTCTGCTAATGTTGATCAGAGATGTCTTCCCTTCATGGGATTTTGCTCTGACGTGCAGTAGCTTCCTTCTTTTGTTATACAATTTGTTTATGGCTGAGGTCCACCAGACAGGACGCTTACATTTGGTGGAGAGGGACTTGGATTTGTTTGGGATTGCATGATCCATGCATTCTAGGAGATGTCCATAGAAAGCATTTGTGAAGGATTCGGCATTGTGGGATGTGGTATCCACTGGCACAGTGGGCTTAAAGGATACCATCTCAGTCTTAAGAAGAGTGAAGTCTGCTTTTGAGAAGTTTTTCACTGTGGTCTTTTGTGCTGGGGTGGAGGTGGGATATGTATATCCAGGGTGATTAGTTTGTGGTCAGATCTCACTAGTGAGGGGTATACTTCCGTGTGGAGCATTTTGTCCCCATGTTTGTGATGATCAGGTCTAGTATATTATCTCCCCTAGTGGGAGAGGTGACTAGTTGTTCCAGTGCATTTGAATTTATGAATTCCAGGAACCTTTGGGCTAGGGTATTAGGGCTAGAATAATGTACCCAATCTATGTTTGGGTAGTTGAAGTCTCCCAGTATGATGGTATTTTGTGATACATTCATATCCTCCAATGTCTTCAGGAAGGCTGAGTGGGGTTCTTGAGATTGGGAGGGTGGTCTGTAACATGCTACCAGTTGTATAGCAGTTTTGCCTATGGTTAGTTGCACCTGTATGGTCTCTGATGCTTCATGTGTTGCTACTAACCTGGAGGTGTGGGTGTCCTTTATGAATATGGACACTCCCCTCCTTTGTGGTTCGTCCCGGTTTTGGGGCGAAAAGCATGATACGAGGTATAGCCTGGTAGCACTGGGGTGCTCTCAGGAGCCTTGAACCAGGTTTCAGTTACTGCACAGACGTCGATGTTCTCCATGCTGAGGAGTGCATCAAGTGCCTGCATCTTGAGATTTAGACTTCTGGCGTTGAGCAGCATTACCCTTAGTTTTTTCCATTTTGTTTTCTAAGGAGGTGGGTTTGTCTTTTGAGCCTTGCCTAAAAAAGGCACTATGGGGGTGGCAAGAGCCTTAGCCAATATCCGGAAGCCCAGTTGTGACAGGTGTAAGCCATCCCTTGCGAAGCAGCGTGGCTTGTCCAACATATCATCCCAGGCAGACAGACATTGGATCCCCTTAGAATGACACCAGTACTTGAGCCAATTGTTAAAGCTGATCATCTTGTCTTTGTATTGTGGTATCATTCTTGGTGAAGGCAAGATGCTGCTCAGGGTCAGGGTCATACCAGCCTGGGCTACATAATCGGAGAGCTCCTCTATGTCTCTTTTCATGTAGTCCAGGGAGGTACGTCTCAGGTCATTCACACCAGCATATAATTTCTACAAAGATTATTATATTTTCTATGGAAAATATTCAAGCAGTCTATTGCAGCACTATCCATACAAAACATTACCTTTCAACCATTTACATTTAGGCTCCTGTACTAACACTGCCTTTAGCTATTTTTTTTTAAATTATATTATTCTCACTTTGTCTAATTTTTCTGAGATATATTTCTACAAGATTCAGAGACCATTTTAGAAAATGTTTTTTCATTAGTGGTAAAGATTAAAGGGAGTCTCAGTAGTTTAGTTTCCATGTTGTCTCTAAATGAATACAATGTAAATTTAAATGTAAACTTACTTTGCAAAGGTACACAGCAACTCTCATATAAAAGTTTAAAAGTCAGACATTAACACAAAAAAATGTCTTCTGTAGTAAATGGTAACCATTTTTTTTAAATGTGTAGCAATGATGTTCACTGGGAAGGGAGAAGATGATAAACCTTAGGATTTTGTTTTTGGTGACTTGCAGTATGTGGGTTTTGTGGTAAAAGTAGGGCATTTAATGGAAGGCAATATTCTAATCTTAACAAAAGAATATTATAGTTGGCTAGGACCTCCAAAAGTCATTCTCCATGGCCTACTGATCAGTGGCGTAGCTAGAGTTTGTAACGCCCGGGGCTGTCTTTGAGTTTACTGCCCCTCCCCTCTCATAAAATCATAATCAAAGGGGCCCCTCCATACACAGTCCTTCCCCCTTGCAGCCATTCCAGTGTCCCATTTCCTGGCCATTTCTTCCCATTTACCATAAACACTGTAATGTGCATCCTGATTTATGCTTTACTTCTACAATGATTATTTGGATTTCATTTAAAACTTTTATTTTACATTTTATAGCACAAATGCTAACAGACATCTGCTAAACAAAGCAATACAGTCTCACAATCAAAACAGACTGAGCATTAAAACTTCTCTGCCCTTGAAACTCACATTCATTGAAACCCACATTCAAAGAAAATGTGTATGACCAGTGGCAGATAAAGTTTACCTTTGGGCTGTTTTCAAATCATAGGCCCCTTGCACACATATTTAGGACCATGCATACATACACGTGTTCTTTGATTCAACTTCCTGATTGTACTAAATTACATTCCTTGTATAATACAGCACATTTGTTAGAGTGTGTTTTAAATTTATTGTTTTAAACATTTTTCCAGTTAGCAATGAGACAAAATGTATGAACCAACTGCCCAGTTCAGAACATTTCCATGATAAAAATGTACTCAAATGTCTGTCTTTACAATCCAACAGTATCAGTAAATATGCACAATCTCTGCAGAAGTAAAAATCATCTAAATAATTCCACATTAAAGAGATCTGTAACTAATAAAGAGGTTGTTGCTAGCAAACAACTTTATATTTCATTGTTTCATCTACAAATAAAGTGCCAGTTGTCCTTGAAGAATAAATTGCCTATGTTGCATTAAAAAATGATAAGCTAGTAATACTGCAACAGGGAATGGATAGCAAACTGATAACAGGTTAATAGTTACCAAGTACCACCACCAAAGGAGGACATTCTCAGGACTGCAGCATCCACCCCCTTTAAAAGTACAACACAGTACTGTGGGAGTAGAACCCACAGCTTTCTGTGTCAAAAGCAAGTATACTACCTGCTGTGGTACTAACAATGCAAACAGACTTGGTATAAGCAGCACTAAACTTCTCTTCCCCTGAAGAACTTTGCAGCACAAGAAATCTGGAGGGGAGGGGGGACAAAGGCCCAAAACCAGGGACACATTTTAAACATTGCTTGCATAATCTTAGAAAGTTGTTAGAATAAAATATTTTGTGTTACTGTGTGTTTTCTGAAAGACAGGAAGACTGAAATTTAAATACCTATCATTATTTAGTGAATTCAGTTCTCTTTTTTTACCAGAAAACCACAAATTTTAAGAGGAACAGACCAAAAGTATGAACCAAACATTCCAGACATTCTGTGAAAATTTGGACAGTTGAGAGCTATGGACTTAACTCTTCGAATCACAAGTGGTGGTATGGGTAGAGAATTCAGGCTCTTGCTTCTTGTACCAAAGGTATAGCGTTTGAGCCCAAATGCCCATAACTACCAGGTATACCTAACTGGGGCATTTTACACATACACACACACACACACACACACACACACACACACACACTGAACTTGGCAGCAGTAACAAAATTCACACACACTGAACTTGGCAGGAATAAAATAATTCACACACACTGAACTTGGCAGCAATAAGAAAATTCAATGCTGTATATACACACCTACCTCTAAACTTTGAATGGAACACTTGGCAAAACAAACTGAACTTAATTCAAACACACTGAACTTGGCAGCAATAAGAACATTCAAACAAACACACTGCACATGGCAGCAATAGGAAAATTCAATGCTGTATACATACTTGGAACGGAACACTCATTGGCAGCACAACACACTGAACTTCGCAGAAAACTCAATGCTATATTTAAAATTGCACGGGGAGACAAAGTCTGTGCATGCTTAAAGTGATGCGACTAGACTGGAAAGAACAGAACCGTTCTTAAAGAAGAAACAGTACCAAAAGTAAAACAGCTTTTTTAAAATTAAGTAAACAGTCCCAAAAGCACTGCTCGGGGTGGACCGCCCCTCTCGCCTCCCACCCACCGCTATGCTACGCCACTGCTACTGATTTCCACTCTTTCATAGGCCTTTAATTTGGTAATTGTCACATCTGCTACTTTTCTAGTGAAGACCCCATCCTAGCTTTACAAAGATGGCCCATTTGTTTTATGACACAATCTCTGTCACTGTTAGTGCCCATAAATCTTCTATAAAGTTATTGCCATAAAAAAGAATTGACCAGCTATAAAGAACAAACATTGCTTGCTATCACAGTCTTGAGCAGGGTACATTCAAACTCCACATCCTAATATCCGCCTGTATACAGAACAAGCTCCTGTAGACTCTAACTTAGCCTACATGTTTAGGTTTCCTGGCCTGTCCAGCTGCTCCTCTGGTAATCTAACCTAACTAACCACCAACAGTTGACAACTCAGCTCCTCTACTGACCAAATGCCTAGCCACTGCACTGCCACTGTGATTTGCCAAAAAGTAAAATTTTATGAAAAACAGACTGCAAAGCCAAAAGCTAAATAGCGTACAAATAAACAACCTGTGGTACTGAAATAATGTACTGCATACTGATCATTTCTATGCATCCTAGTATGCTGCATGCACCACACTAGTACTGCCTAAATCAAAAGGAAATGTTTGTTTCATACTAAAACTGTTGCTTGCAGCATGTTGTTAAACAAATTAAACTAAACTAGTGAGAGGCTCTGCGCTACTTTACCTACTGATGATGAATTAACTAGTACTACAGTAGTCCCTTTTTCCTTACCTGGAGGAGCCAGAAGAAATAGTCAAGACACATGTTTTCATTTCTTCTCTGCAGTGTACTGTGTATTGCCTGATTAAGAAGAGAAGGGATTCAAGAGAAGACTTAAACCCGTGGACAGGTCCGACTCTGCAGCTATCGTCTGCTGCATTTAAATTAAGTAGTAAAGAATGGCTTGGTAGTTGCTGTAATTCATTTAAAACAAAAAAGAGCTGCCTGCTTGTTCTCCACTACTCTGTTTGTTGACTCTGATCTGCTAACTGCTGTAACCACGTTACCTTATGGAAAAAGGTAAATAGAGAGAGTACACACCATCTCAAGCCCACAGCTGAATTCTGACATGCTGGTTGTCTGCCTCGCGAAGGTGACATCATCACTCAAGCCTTACCCATGACGACATCAGGAACACATTCATCCAAAACAAAATAAAAAAAAACAAAAAAACAGGAAATTCGGAAATTAAAGGGGCCACTTGGAAATTTGTGGCGCCCCAATATTTTGTGGCCAAAACTGGTACTTACCGAGGAATTTGGTACGGTTGAGTGGTATGTCTACTAGCGAAGTGCATTTCTTAGTATACATATTGCATCTTTGTGTACTGTTGCATTGTACAATATGCTCTTTAGCACTTTTCTGTCTCTTTTTACTGTACAACTGTATGCATTTGTGTCTGGTCCCACTGTGGTTATATGTAAACAAATAACTGAAATGGTACACTGTAGGCTTTTGGTCATTGTTTTTTTTTTGTAATAATAAAAGCTGCCAGCACCCCATGAGGTAAATCCTCCGTAGCACAAGAATATATAAACATAAAAAGAAAAATAACTGCGGAGCGAAACACGGCTGGAGACTGAAATGTCCAATCACAAACTGAAAGTCCAAATAAATCCAAGGCGATAAAAATCCACAATTTATTGCAAGAACACAAACTGGTAAGCGCTTTTGCTTAGGAGCTTCATCAGACCAATTAGTGAGCAGAAAACTGACTGATATATATATAAAACATTTCTTACTCAGAAGTATCAATGAAATGATCAATTAATTAAGCAATCAATCATTAAAGAGCCATAGTATACAAATATATGTGGACGCATATATTATATATCAAAAGTTAAACATATCAAAGATTTTACATAAAAAATAACGTTCTAAATATAAAAGGTAGGAAATAAATAAAAAATCTAAACATTAAAACCTAAAGAAAAACCCATAATGGGTTAAACATTAA